>NW_025534957.1:15000-27500 GCF_020615455.1 Coregonus clupeaformis
GGAGGGTTCCACTGAGACATTATACAGGTATAACTGAGGTGGAGGGTTCCACTGAGACATTATACAGGTATAACTGAGGTGGAGGGTTCCACTGAGACATTATACAGGTATAACTGAGGTGGAGGGTTCCACTGAGACATTATACAGGTATAACTGAGGTGGAGGGTTCCACTGAGACATTATACAGGTATAACTGAGGTGGAGGGTTCCACTGAGACATTATACAGGTATAACTGAGGTGGAGGGTTCCACTAAGACATTATAAAGGTATAACTGAGGTGGAGGGTTTCACTCAGACATTATACAGGTATAACTGAGGTAGAGGGTTTCACTGAGACATTATACAGGTATAACTGAGGTGGAGGGTTCCACTGAGACATTATACAGGTATAACTGAGGTGGGGGATTCCACTAAGACATTATACAGGTATAACTGAGGTGGAGGGTTCCACTGAGACATTATACAGGTATAACTGAGGTGGAGGGTTCCACTGAGACATTACACAGGTATAACTGAGGTGGAGGGTTCCACTAAGACATTATACAGGTATAACTGAGGTGGAGGGTTCCACTGAGACATTATACAGGTTTAACTGAGGTGGAGGGTTCCACTGAGACATTATACAGGTATAACTGAAGTGGAGGGTTCCACTGAGACATTATACAGGTATAACTGAGGTGGAGGGTTCCACTAAGACATTACACAGGTATAACTGAGGTGGAGGGTTCCACTGAGACATTATACAGGTATAACTGAGGTGGAGGGTTCCACTGAGACATTATACAGGTATAACTGAGGTGGAGGGTTCCACTAAGACATTACACAGGTATAACTGAGGTGGAGGGTTCCACTGAGACATTATACAGGTATAACTGAGGTGGAGGGTTCCACTGATATATTATACAGGTATAACTGAGGTGGAGGGTTCCACTAAGACATTACACAGGTATAACTGAGGTGGAGGGTTCCACTGAGACATTATACAGGTATAACTGAGGTGGAGGGTTCCACTGAGACATTATACAGGTATAACTGCGGTGGAGGGTTCCACTGAGACATTATACAGGTATAACTGAGGTGGAGGGTTCCACTGAGACATTATACAGGTATAACTGAAGTGGAGGGTTCCACTGAGACATTATACAGGTATAACTGAGGTGGAGGGTTCCACTGAGACATTATACAGGTATAACTGAGGTGGAGGGTTCCACTAAGACATTATACAGGTATAACTGAGGTGGAGGGTTCCACTGAGACATTATACAGGTATAACTGAGGTGGAGGGTTCCACTGAGACATTATACAGGTATAACTGAGGTGGAGGGTTCCACTGAGACATTATACAGGTATAACTGAGGTGGAGGGTTCCACTGAGACATTATACAGGTATAACTGAGGTGGAGGGTTCCACTGAGACATTATACAGGTATAACTGAGGTGGAGAGTTCCACTGAGACATTATACAGGTATAACTGAGGTGGAGGTTTCCACTGAGACATTATACAGGTATAACTGAGGTTGAGGGTTCCACTGAGACATTATACAGGTATAACTGAGGTGGAGGATTCCACTGAGACATTATACAGGTATAACTGAGGTGGAGGGTTCCACTGAGACATTATACAGGTATAACTGAGGTGGAGGGTTCCACTGAGACATTATACAGGTATAACTGAGGTGGAGGGTTCCACTGAGACATTATACAGGTATAACTGAGGTGGAGGGTTCCACTGAGACATTATACAGGTATAACTGAGGTGGAGGGTTCCACTAAGACATTATAAAGGTATAACTGAGGTGGAGGGTTTCACTCAGACATTATACAGGTATAACTGAGGTAGAGGGTTTCACTGAGACATTATACAGGTATAACTGAGGTGGAGGGTTCCACTGAGACATTATACAGGTATAACTGAGGTGGGGGATTCCACTAAGACATTATACAGGTATAACTGAGGTGGAGGGTTCCACTGAGACATTATACAGGTATAACTGAGGTGGAGGGTTCCACTGAGACATTACACAGGTATAACTGAGGTGGAGGGTTCCACTAAGACATTATACAGGTATAACTGAGGTGGAGGGTTCCACTGAGACATTATACAGGTATAACTGAGGTGGAGGGTTCCACTGAGACATTATACAGGTATAACTGAAGTGGAGGGTTCCACTGAGACATTATACAGGTATAACTGAGGTGGAGGGTTCCACTAAGACATTACACAGGTATAACTGAGGTGGAGGGTTCCACTGAGACATTATACAGGTATAACTGAGGTGGAGGGTTCCACTGAGACATTATACAGGTATAACTGAGGTGGAGGGTTCCACTAAGACATTACACAGGTATAACTGAGGTGGAGGGTTCCACTGAGACATTATACAGGTATAACTGAGGTGGAGGGTTCCACTGATATATTATACAGGTATAACTGAGGTGGAGGGTTCCACTAAGACATTACACAGGTATAACTGAGGTGGAGGGTTCCACTGAGACATTATACAGGTATAACTGAGGTGGAGGGTTCCACTGAGACATTATACAGGTATAACTGCGGTGGAGGGTTCCACTGAGACATTATACAGGTATAACTGAGGTGGAGGGTTCCACTGAGACATTATACAGGTATAACTGAGGTGGAGGGTTCCACTGAGACATTATACAGGTATAACTGAGGTGGAGGGTTCCACTGAGACATTATACAGGTATAACTGAGGTGGAGGGTTCCACTGAGACATTATACAGGTATAACTGAGGTGGAGGGTTCCACTGAGACATTATACAGGTATAACTGAGGTGGAGGGTTCCACTGAGACATTATACAGGTATAACTGAGGTGGAGGGTTCCACTGAGACATTATACAGGTATAACTGAGGTGGAAGGTTCCACTGAGACATTATACAGGTATAACTGAGGTGGAGGGTTCCACTGAGACATTATACAGGTATAACTGAGGTGGAGAGTTCCACTGAGACATTATACAGGTATAACTGAGGTGGAGGGTTCCACTGAGACATTATACAGGTATAACTGAGGTTGAGGGTTCCACTGAGACATTATACAGGTATAACTGAGGTGGAGGATTCCACTGAGACATTATACAGGTATAACTGAGGTGGAGGGTTCCACTGAGACATTATACAGGTATAACTGAGGTGGAGGGTTCCACTGAGACATTATACAGGTATAACTGAGGTGGAGGATTCCACTGAGACATTATACAGGTATAACTGAGGTGGAGGGTTCCACTGAGACATTATACAGGTATAACTGAGGTGGAGGGTTCCACTGAGACATTATACAGGTATAACTGAGGTGGAGGGTTCCACTGAGACATTATACAGGTATAACTGAGGTGGAGGGTTCCACTGAGACATTATACAGGTATAACTGAGGTGGGAGGGTTCCACTGAGACATTATACAGGTATAACTGAGGTGGAGGGTTCCACTGGAGACATTATACAGGTATAACTGAGGTGGAGGGTTCCACTGAGACATTATACAGGTATAACTGAGTTGGAGGGTTCCACTCAGACATTATACAGGTATAACTGAGGTGGAGGGTTCCACTGAGACATTATACAGGTATAACTGAGGTGGAGGGTTCCACTGAGACATTATACAGGTATAACTGAGGTGGAGGGTTCCACTGAGACATTATACAGGTATAACTGAGGTGGAGGGTTCCACTAAGACATTATACAGGTATAACTGAGGTGGAGGGTTCCACTGAGACATTATACAGGTATAACTGAGGTGGAGGGTTCCACTGAGACATTATACAGGTATAACTGAGGTGGAGGGTTCCACTGAGACATTATACAGGTATAACTGAGGTGGAGGGTTCCACTGAGACATTATACAGGTATAACTGAGGTGGAGGGTTCCACTAAGACATTATAAAGGTATAACTGAGGTGGAGGGTTTCACTCAGACATTATACAGGTATAACTGAGGTAGAGGGTTTCACTGAGACATTATACAGGTATAACTGAGGTGGAGGGTTCCACTGAGACATTATACAGGTATAACTGAGGTGGGGGATTCCACTAAGACATTATACAGGTATAACTGAGGTGGAGGGTTCCACTGAGACATTATACAGGTATAACTGAGGTGGAGGGTTCCACTGAGACATTACACAGGTATAACTGAGGTGGAGGGTTCCACTAAGACATTATACAGGTATAACTGAGGTGGAGGGTTCCACTGAGACATTATACAGGTATAACTGAGGTGGAGGGTTCCACTGAGACATTATACAGGTATAACTGAAGTGGAGGGTTCCACTGAGACATTATACAGGTATAACTGAGGTGGAGGGTTCCACTCAAGACATTACACAGTTATAACTGAGGTGGAGGGTTCCACTGAGACATTATACAGGTATAACTGAGGTGGAGGGGTTCCACTGAGACATTATACAGGTATAACTGAGGTGGAGGGTTCCACTAAGACATTACACAGGTATAACTGAGGTGGAGGGTTCCACTGAGACATTATACAGGTATAACTGAGGTGGAGGGTTCCACTGATATATTATACAGGTATAACTGAGGTGGAGGGTTCCACTAAGACATTACACAGGTATAACTGAGGTGGAGGGTTCCACTGAGACATTATACAGGTATAACTGAGGTGGAGGGTTCCACTGAGACATTATACAGGTATAACTGCGGTGGAGGGTTCCACTGAGACATTATACAGGTATAACTGAGGTGGAGGGTTCCACTGAGACATTATACAGGTATAACTGAGGTGGAGGGTTCCACTGAGACATTATACAGGTATAACTGAGGTGGAGGGTTCCACTGAGACATTATACAGGTATAACTGAGGTGGAGGGTTCCACTAAGACATTATACAGGTATAACTGAGGTGGAGGGTTCCACTGAGACATTATACAGGTATAACTGAGGTGGAGGGTTCCACTGAGACATTATACAGGTATAACTGAGGTGGAGGGTTCCACTGAGACATTATACAGGTATAACTGAGGTGGAGGGTTCCACTGAGACATTATACAGGTATAACTGAGGTGGAGGGTTCCACTGAGACATTATACAGGTATAACTGAGGTGGAGAGTTCCACTGAGACATTATACAGGTATAACTGAGGTGGAGGGTTCCACTGAGACATTATACAGGTATAACTGAGGTTGAGGGTTCCACTGAGACATTATACAGGTATAACTGAGGTGGAGGATTCCACTGAGACATTATACAGGTATAACTGAGGTGGAGGGTTCCACTGAGACATTATACAGGTATAACTGAGGTGGAGGGTTCCACTGAGACATTATACAGGTATAACTGAGGTGGAGGGTTCCACTGAGACATTATACAGGTATAACTGAGGTGGAGGGTTCCACTGAGACATTATACAGGTATAACTGAGGTGGAGGGTTCCACTGAGACATTATACAGGTATAACTGAGGTGGAGGGTTCCACTGAGACATTATACAGGTATAACTGAGGTGGAGGGTTCCACTGAGACATTATACAGGTATAACTGAGTTGGAGGGTTCCACTCAGACATTATACAGGTATAACTGAGGTGGAGGGTTCCACTGAGACATTATACAGGTATAACTGAGGTGGAGGGTTCCACTGAGACATTATACAGGTATAACTGAGGTGGAGGGTTCCACTGAGACATTATACAGGTATAACTGAGGTGGAGGGTTCCACTAAGACATTATACAGGTATAACTGAGGTGGAGGGTTCCACTGAGACATTATACAGGTATAACTGAGGTGGAGGGTTCCACTGAGACATTATACAGGTATAACTGAGGTGGAGGGTTCCACTGAGACATTATACAGGTATAACTGAGGTGGAGGGTTCCACTAAGACATTATACAGGTATAACTGAGGTGGAGGGGTTCCACTGAGACATTATACAGGTATAACTGAGGTGGAGGGTTCCACTGAGACATTACACAGGTATAACTGAGGTGGAGGGTTCCACTGAGACATTATACAGGTATAACTGAGGTGGAGGGTTCCACTGAGAGCATGTATGAGCTGGGGTACTGCAGACTGAAGGTCAATATAGAGGGTAGATAATGTTGGATATGAGCTGGGGTACTGCAGACTGAAGGTCAATGTAGAGAGAGGGTAGATAATGTTGGATATGAGCTGGTGTAATGCAGACTGAAGGTCAATATAGAGAGAGGGTAGATAATGTTGGATATGAGCTGGTGTAATGCAGACTGAAGGTCAATGTAGAGAGAGGGTAGATAATGTTGGATATGAGCTGGGGTACTGCAGACTGAAGGTCAATATAGAGAGAGGGTAGATAATGTTGGATAGGAGCTGGTGTAATGCAGACTGAAGGTCAATATAGAGAGAGGGTAGATAATGTTGGATATGAGCTGGTGTAATCCAGACTGAAGGTCAATGTAGAGAGAGGGTAGATAATGTTGGATATGAGCTGGGGTACTGCAGACTGAAGGTCAATGTAGAGAGAGGGTAGATAATGTTGGATATGAGCTGGGGTACTGCAGACTGAAGGTCAATATAGAGAGAGGGTAGATAATGTTGGATATGAGCTGGGGTACTGCAGACTGAAGGTCAATGTAGAGAGAGGGTAGATAATGTTGGATATGAGCGGGGGTACTGCAGACTGAAGGTCAATATAGAGAGAGGGTAGATAATGTTGGATATGAGCTGGTGTAATGCAGACTGAAGGTCAATGTAGAGAGAGGGTAGATAATGTTGGATATGAGCTGGTGTACTGCAGACTGAAGGTCAATGTAGAGAGAGGGTAGATAATGTTGGATATGAGCTGGTGTACTGCAGACTGAAGGTCAATATAGAGAGAGGGTAGATAATGTTGGATATGAGCTGGGGTACTGCAGACTGAAGGTCAATATAGAGAGAGGGTAGATAATGTTGGATATGAGCTGGTGTACTGCAGACTGAAGGTCAATATAGAGAGAGGGTAGATAATGTTGGATATGAGCTGGTGTAATGCAGACTGAAGGTCAATGTAGAGAGAGGGTAGATAATGTTGGATATGAGCTGGTGTACTGCAGACTGAAGGTCAATGTAGAGAGAGGGTAGATAATGTTGGATATGAGCTGGTGTACTGCAGACTGAAGGTCAATATAGAGAGAGGGTAGATAATGTTGGATATGAGCTGGGGTACTGCAGACTGAAGGTCAATATAGAGAGAGGGTAGATAATGTTGGATATGAGCTGGTGTACTGCAGACTGAAGGTCAATATAGAGAGAGGGTAGATAATGTTGGATATGAGCTGGTGTACTGCAGACTGAAGGTCAATATAGAGGGTAGATAATGTTGGATATGAGCTGGGGTACTGCAGACTGAAGGTCAATATAGAGAGAGGGTAGATAATGTTGGATATGAGCTGGGGTACTGCAGACTGAAGGTCAATATAGAGAGAGGGTAGATAATGTTGGATATGAGCTGGGGTACCACAGACTGAAGGTCAATATAGAGAGAGGGTAGATAATGTTGGATATGAGCTGGGGTACTGCAGACTGAAGGTCAATATAGAGAGAGGGTAGATAATGTTGGATATGAGCTGGGGTACTGCAGACTGAAGGTCAATATAGAGAGAGGGTAGATAATGTTGGATATGAGCTGGGGTACTGCAGACTGAAGGTCAATATAGAGGGTAGATAATGTTGGATATGAGCTGGGGTACTGCAGACTGAAGGTCAATGTAGAGAGAGGGTAGATAATGTTGGATATGAGCTGGGGTACTGCAGACTGAAGGTCAATGTAGAGAGAGGGTAGATAATGTTGGATATGAGCTGGTGTAATGCAGACTGAAGGTCAATATAGAGAGAGGGTGCGCATGCGAAAAGAGGATAGTTGGATTTCTACAATCAGTCATTGAACGGTCTGTCAGACAGACATTTACCTTACAATCAACCCAGCATTCAACCCCTATCTTGTGATGGATAACATTATTCAGGTTGGAGCATTAGCCGTATGTCTGACAAGCCCATTCAATTACCTTTGAACCCTTCCTCTCTCAGGTCTACCTCTCCTTTAAACATCCCATCTATATTAACTTATTCCATCATGAAGTGTTCTGCTGCTCTGGTTCTTCCGATCTCTACCCTCACAGTCAAACAGTGGCAGCGTCCCAAACAAAACAGTATTCCCTATATAGTGCACCTGTTAACACAGAACACTGAGCCTGTATCCTGCTGTAACCTGTTAACACAGAACACTCAGCCTGTATCCTGCTGTAACCTGTTAACACAGAACACTCAGCCTGTATCCTGCTGTAACCTGTTAACACAGAACACTGAGCCTGTATCCTGCTGTAACCTGTTAACACAGAACACTCAGCCTGTATCCTGCTGTAACCTGTTAACACAGAACACTGAGCCTGTATCCTGCTGTAACCTGTTAACACAGAACACTGAGCCTGTATCCTGCTGTAACCTGTTAACACAGAACACTGAGCCTGTATCCTGCTGTAACCTGTTAACACAGAACACTCAGCCTGTATCCTGCTGTAACCTGTTAACACAGAACACTCAGCCTGTATCCTGCTGTAACCTGTTAACACAGAACACTGAGCCTGTATCCTGCTGTAACCTGTTAACACAGAACACTGAGCCTGTATCCTGCTGTAACCTGTTAACACAGAACACTCAGCCTGTATCCTGCTGTAACCTGTTAACACAGAACACTGAGCCTGTATCCTGCTGTAACCTGTTAACACAGAACACTGAGCCTGTATCCTGCTGTAACCTGTTAACACAGAACACTGAGCCTGTATCCTGCTGTAACCTGTTAACACAGAACACTCAGCCTGTATCCTGCTGTAACCTGTTAACACAGAACACTCAGCCTGTATCCTGCTGTAACCTGTTAACACAGAACACTCAGCCTGTATCCTGCTGTAACCTGTTAACACAGAACACTGAGCCTGTAACCTGCTGTAACCTGTTAACACAGAACACTCAGCCTGTATCCTGCTGTAACCTGTTAACACAGAACACTGAGCCTGTATCCGCTGTAACCTGTTAACACAGAACACTGAGCCTGTATCCTGCTGTAACCTGTTAACACAGAACACTCAGCCTGTATCCTGCTGTAACCTGTTAACACAGAACACTGAGCCTGTATCCTGCTGTAACCTGTTAACACAGAACACTCAGCCTGTATCCTGCTGTAACCTGTTAACACAGAACACTGAGCCTGTATCCTGCTGTAACCTGTTAACACAGAACACTGAGCCTGTATCCTGCTGTAACCTGTTAACACAGAACACTCAGCCTGTATCCTCCTGTAACCTGTTAACACAGAACACTGAGCCTGTATCCTGCTGTAACCTGTTAACACAGAACACTGAGCCTGTATCCTGCTGTAACCTGTTAACACAGAACACTGAGCCTGTATCCTGCTGTAACCTGTTAACACAGAACACTCAGCCTGTATCCTGCTGTAACCTGTTAACACAGAACACTGAGCCTGTATCCTGCTGTAACCTGTTAACACAGAACACTGAGCCTGTATCCTGCTGTAACCTGTTAACACAGAACACTCAGCCTGTATCCTGCTGTAACCTGTTAACACAGAACACTGAGCCTGTATCCTGCTGTAACCTGTTAACACAGAACACTGAGCCTGTATCCTGCTGTAACCTGTTAACACAGAACACTGAGCCTGTATCCTGCTGTAACCTGTTAACACAGAACACTCAGCCTGTATCCTGCTGTAACCTGTTAACACAGAACACTGAGCCTGTATCCTGCTGTAACCTGTTAACACAGAACACTGAGCCTGTATCCTGCTGTAACCTGTTAACACAGAACACTCAGCCTGTATCCTGCTGTAACCTGTTAACACAGAACACTGAGCCTGTATCCTGCTGTAACCTGTTAACACAGAACACTCAGCCTGTATCCTGCTGTAACCTGTTAACACAGAACACTCAGCCTGTATCCTGCTGTAACCTGTTAACACAGAACACTCAGCCTGTATCCTGCTGTAACCTGTTAACACAGAACACTGAGCCTGTATCCTGCTGTAACCTGTTAACACAGAACACTCAGCCTGTATCCTGCTGTAACCTGTTAACACAGAACACTCAGCCTGTATCCTGCTGTAACCTGTTAACACAGAACACTCAGCCTGTATCCTGCTGTAACCTGTTAACACAGAACACTCAGCCTGTATCCTGCTGTAACCTGTTAACACAGAACACTCAGCCTGTATCCTGCTGTAACCTGTTAACACAGAACACTCAGCCTGTATCCTGCTGTAACCTGTTAACACAGAACACTCAGCCTGTATCCTGCTGTAACCTGTTAACACAGAACACTGAGCCTGTATCCTGCTGTAACCTGTTAACACAGAACACTGAGCCTGTATCCTGCTGTAACCTGTTAACACAGAACACTCACCCTGTATCCTGCTGTAACCTGTTAACACAGAACACTGAGCCTGTATCCTGCTGTAACCTGTTAACACAGAACACTCAGCCTGTATCCTGCTGTAACCTGTTAACACAGAACACTCAGCCTGTATCCTGCTGTAACCTGTTAACACAGAACACTGAGCCTGTATCCTGCTGTAACCTGTTAACACAGAACACTGAGCCTGTATCCTGCTGTAACCTGTTAACACAGAACACTCAGCCTGTATCCTGCTGTAACCTGTTAACACAGAACACTGAGCCTGTATCCTGCTGTAACCTGTTAACACTGAGCCTGTATCCTGCTGTAACCTGTTAACACAGAACACTCAGCCTGTATCCTGCTGTAACCTGTTAACACAGAACACTGAGCCTGTATCCTGCTGTAACCTGTTAACACAGAACACTGAGCCTGTATCCTGCTGTAACCTGTTAACACAGAACACTCACCCTGTATCCTGCTGTAACCTGTTAACACAGAACACTGAGCCTGTATCCTGCTGTAACCTGTTAACACAGAACACTCAGCCTGTATCCTGCTGTAACCTGTTAACACAGAACACTCAGCCTGTATCCTGCTGTAACCTGTTAACACAGAACACTGAGCCTGTATCCTGCAGCAACCTGTTAACACAGAACACTGAGCCTGTATCCTGCTGTAACCTGTTAACACAGAACACTCAGCCTGTATCCTGCTGTAACCTGTTAACACAGAACACTGAGCCTGTATCCTGCTGTAACCTGTTAACACTGAGCCTGTATCCTGCTGTAACCTGTTAACACAGAACACTCAGCCTGTATCCTGCTGTAACCTGTTAACACAGAACACTGAGCCTGTATCCTGCTGTAACCTGTTAACACAGAACACTGAGCCTGTATCCTGCTGTAACCTGTTAACACAGAACACTGAGCCTGTATCCTGCTGTAACCTGTTAACACAGAACACTGAGCCTGTATCCTGCTGTAACCTGTTAACACAGAACACTGAGCCTGTATCCTGCTGTAACCTGTTAACACAGAACACTGAGCCTGACCTGTTCACCGGACGTGCTACCTTGTCCCAGACCTGCTGTTTTCAACTCTCTCTCTCTACCGCACCTGCTATTTCAACCTCTAAATGCCCGGCTATGAAAAGCCAAGTGACATTTACTCCTGATGTACTGACCTGTTGCAACCTCTACAACCACTGTGATTATTATTTGGATAAGAGCGTCTGCTAAATGAATCTGGATAAGAGCGTCTGCTAAATGACTCTCTGGATAAGAGCGTCTGCTAAATGACTCTCTGGATAAGAGCGTCTGCTAAATGACTCTCTGGATAAGAGCGTCTGCTAAATGACTCTCTGGATAAGAGCGTCTGCTAAATAACTCTCGGATAAGAGCGTCTGCTAAATGACTCTCTGATAAGAGCGTCTGCCAAATGACTCTCTGGATAAGAGCGTCTGCTAAATGACTCTCTGGATAAGAGCGTCTGCTAAATGACTCTCTGGATAAGAGCGTCTGCTAAATGACTCTCTGGATAAGAGCGTCTGCTAAATGAATCTGGATAAGAGCGTCTGCTAAATGACTCTCTGGATAAGAGCGTCTGCTAAATGACTCTCTGGATAAGAGCGTCTGCTAAATGACTCTCTGGATAAGAGCGTCTGCTAAATGACTCTCTGGATAAGAGCGTCTGCTAAATGACTCTCTGGATAAGAGCGTCTGCTAAATGACTCTCTGGATAAGAAAGTCTGCTAAATGACTCTCTGGATAAGAGCGTCTGCTAAATGACTCTCTGGATTAGAGCGTCTGCTAAATGACTCTCTGGATAAGAGCGTCTGCTAAATGACTCTCTGGATAAGAGCGTCTGCTAAATGACTCTCTGGGTAAGAGCGTCTGCTAAATGACTCTCTGGATAAGAGCGTCTGCTAAATGACTCTGGATAAGAGCGTCTGCTAAATGACTCACTAGATAAGAACATCTGCTAAATGACTCACTGGATTAGAACGTCTGCTAAATGACTCACTGGATAAGAACGTCTGCTAAATGACTAAAATGTAAATGTAAACATACCACATGAAGCTGACGTTAGCTAAAGTTATCTAAT
>NW_025534957.1:32500-35000 GCF_020615455.1 Coregonus clupeaformis
AAGGTACAGGGATTGGACTGCTGAGGACTGGGGTAAAGTCATTTTCTCTGATGAATCCCCTTTCCGATTGTTTGGGGCATCTGGAAAACACCTTGTCCGGAGAAGACAAGGTGAACGCTACCATCAGTCCTGTGTCATGCCAACAGTAAAGCATCCTGAGACCATTCATGTGTGGGGTTGCTTCTCAGCCAAGGGAGTGGGCTCACTCACAATTTTGCCTAAGAACACAGCCATGAATAAAGAATGGTACCAACACATCCTCCGAGAGCAACTTCTCCCAACCATCCAAGAACAGTTTGGTGACGAACAATGCCTTTTCCAGCATGATGGAGCACCTTGCCATAAGGCAAAAGTGATAACTAAGTGGCTCGGGGAACAAAACATTTTGGGTCCATGGCCAGGAAACTCCCCAGACCTTAATCCCATTGGGAACGTGTGGTCAATTCTCAAGAGGCGGGTGGACAAACAAAAACCCACAAATTCTGACAAACTCCAAGCATTGATTATGCAAGAATGGGCTGCCATCAGTCAGGATGTGGCCCAGAAGTTAATTGACAGCATGCCAGGGCGGATTGCAGAGGTCTTGAAAAAGAAGGGTCAACACAGCAAATATTGACTCTTGCATAAACTTAATGTAATTATCAATAAAAGCCTTTGACACTTATGAAATGCTTGTAATTATACTTCAGTATACCATAGTAACATCTGACAAAAATATCTAAAAACACTGAAGCAGCAAACATTGTGAAGACCAATACTTGTGTCATTCTCAAAACTTTTGACCACGACTGTATAAAATCGAGCACACAGCCATGCTATCTCCATAGACAAGCATTGGCAGTAGAATGGCCTTACTGAAGAGCTCAGTGACTTTCAACGTGGCACCGTCATAGGATGCCACCTTTCCAACAAGTCAGTTTTCTGCCCTGCTAGAGCTTCCCCCGGTCAACTGTAAGTGCTGTAATTGTGAAGTGGAAACGTCTAGGAGCAACAACAGCTCAGTTGTGAAGTGGTCGGCCACACAAACTCACAGAACAGTGTTGAAGCATCTGTCCTCGGTTGCAACACTCAATACCGAGTTCCAAACTGCCTCTGGAAGCAACGTCAGCACAACAACTGTTCGTCGGGAGCTTAATGAAATGGGTTTCCATGGCCGAGCAGCCGCACACAAGCCTCAGATCACCATGCCCAATGCCAAGCGTTGGCTGGAGTGGTGTAAAGCTCGCCGCCATTGGACTCTGGAGCAGTGGAAACACGTTCTCTGGAGTGATGAATCACGCTTCACCATCTGGCAGTCCGACAGACGAATCTGAGTTTGGCGGATGCCAGGAGAACGCTACCTGCCCCAATGCATAGTGCCAACTTTAAAGTTTGGTGGAGGAGGAATAATGTTTTGGGGCTGTTTTTCATGGTTCGGGCCCCTTAGTTCCAGTGAAGGGAAATCTTAACGCTACAGCATACAATGACATTCTAGATGATTCTGTGCTTCCAACTTTGTGGCAACAGTTTGGGGAAGGCCCTTTCCTTTTTCAGCATGACAATGCCCCGTGCACAAAGTGAGGTCCATACAGAAATGGTTTGTCGAGATCGGTGTGGAAGAACTTCACTGGCTTGCACAGAGCCCTGACCTCAAACCCATTGAAACACATTTGGGATCAATTTGAACACCGACTGCGAACCAGACCTAATCGCCCTACATCAGTGCCCGACCTCACTAATGCTCTTGTGGCTGAATGGAAGCAAGTCCCCGCAGCAATGTTCCAATATCTAGTGGAAAGCCTTCCCAGAAGAGTGGAGGCTGTTATAGCAGCAAAGGGGGGACCAACTCCATATTAATGCCCATGATTTTGGAATGAGATGTTCAATGAGCTGGTGTCCACATACTTTTGGTCATTTAGTGTAGCCGAGAGAGAGAGAGAGAGAGAGAGAGAGAGAGAGAGAGAGAGAGAGAGAGAGAGAGAGAGAGAGAGAGAGAGAGAGAGAGAGAGAGAGAGAGAGAGAGAGAGAGAGAGAGAGAGAGAGAGAGAGAGAGAGAGAGAGAGAGAGAGAGAGACATAGACAGAGACAGAGACAGAGACAGAACTCACAGGTGGTGGGTTTGTTGCAATTGTGTCCGTGTCTGAAGTACTGTGGGTTCTCTATGACAAGTATACGGGTCATTCCTATAACCACCGCGTCGGCCTCGCCGTCGAGGGTACAGGGTGTGATGATGCCATGGTTGACATGATGAAGAGGACTGGCAGAGTCTTCCTCCCCACTGACCACCGCCACCGGCCCTGGAGAGGCAGACAAAGTTCATAAATCAATCAAATATAAATCCCTTTTACATCAGCAGTTGATAAAGTTCATAAATCAATCAAATATAAATCCCTTTTACATCAGCAGTTGACAAAGTTCATAAATCAATCAAATATAAATCCCTTTTACATCAGCAGTTGATAAAGTTAATAAATGAATCAAATATAAATCCTTTTTACATCAGCAGTTGACACAAAGTGCT
>NW_025534957.1:40000-67500 GCF_020615455.1 Coregonus clupeaformis
ATACACCTACCTCCTACTGTACTGTTCCCTCCATACACCTACCTCCTACTGTACTGTTCCCTCCATACACCTACCTCCTACTGTACTGTTCCTCCATACACCTACCTCCTACTGTACTGTTCCCTCCATACACCTACCCCCTACTGTACTGTTCCCTCATACACCTACCTCCTACTGTACTGTTTCCTCCATACACCTACCTCCTACTGTACTGTTCCTCCATACACCTACCCCCTACTGTACTGTTCCCTCCATACACCTACCCCCTACTGTACTGTTCCCTCCATACACCTACCTCCTACTGTACTGTTCCTCCATACACCTACCTCCTACTGTACTGTTCCCTCCATACACCTACCCCTACTGTACTGTTCCCTCCATACACCTACCTCCTACTGTACTGTTCCCTCCATACACCTACCTCCTACTGTACTGTTCCTCCATACACCTACCTCCTACTGTACTGTTCCCTCCATACACCTACCTCCTACTGTACTGTTCCCTCCATACACCTACCTCCTACTGTACTGTTCCTCCATACACCTACCTCCTACGTAATGTTCCTCCATACACCTACCTCCTACGACTGTTCCTCCATACACCTACCCACTGTACTGTTCCTCCATACACCTACCTCCTACTGTACTGTTCCCTCCATACACCTACCTCCTACTGTACTGTTCCCTCCATACACCTACCTCCTACTGTACTGTTCCCTCCATACACCTACCTCCTACTGTACTGTTCCCTCCATACACCTACCTCCTACTGTACTGTTCCTCCATACACCTACCTCCTACTGTACTGTTCCCTCCATACACCACCCCCTAATGTACTTCCTTACATACACCATCTAGTACTGTTTCTCCATACACCTACCTCCTACTGTACTGTTCCTCCAACACCCTACCTCCTACTGTACTGTTCCCTCCATACACCTACCTCCTACTGTACTGTTCCCTCCATACACCTACCTCCTACTGTACTGTTCATTGTTCCTCCACATAGTGATTAGTGTTGGTTCCCCCAGGCTAGGTTATGCCCTCACATTATATGTGATCACCAAGTGACGTGGGCGAGAAGCTGTCTCCGCACCACGTGCTCTCACCACTGGTGTCCCCAGGGGCTGGAGTTCTAGGCCCCTCTCCTTTCTCCCTATACACCAAGTCACTTGGCCTGTCATATCCTCACATGGCCTCTCCTATCATTGCTACGCAGACGCACACACAACTAATCTTCTCCTTTCCCTTCTGATAACCAGGTGGTGAATCGCATTCTGCATGTCTGGCAGACATATCAGTATGGATGACGGATCACCACCTCAAGCTGAATTCTTGGCAAGACGGAGCTGCTCTTCCTCCCGGGAAGGACTGCCCGCTCCATGATCTCGCCATCACGGTTGACAACTCCGTTGTGTCCTCCTCCCAGAGTGCGTAAGAGCCTTGGCGTGACCTGACAACACCCTGACCCGATCCGAGGTTCATGCTCTACAACATTCGGAGAGTACGACCCCGCCTTACACAGGAAGCGGTACAGGTCTAATCCAGGCACTTGTCATCTCCCCGTCTGGATTACTGCAACTCGCTGTTGGCTGGGCTCCCTGCCTGTGCCATTAAACCCCTACAACTCATCCAAAATGCCGCAGCCCGTCTGGTGTTAACCTTCCCAAGTTCTCTCACGTCACCCCGCTCCCTCCGCACACTACACTGGCTTCCAGTTGAAGCTCGCATCTGCTAAGCAAGACCATGGTGCTTGCCTACGGAGCTGTGAGGGGAACGGCACCTCCGCACCTTCAGGCTCTGATCAGTCCCTACACACCCAAACGAGGGCATTGCGTTCATCCACCTCTGGCCTGCTGGCTCCCTACCTCTGCTGAAGCACAGTTCCGGCTCAGCCCAGTCAAAACTGTTCCCAATGGTGGAACAAGCTCCCTCACGACGCCAGGACAGCGGAGTCACCACCACCTTCTGGAGACATTTGAAACCCCACCTCTTTAAGGAACACCTGGGATAGGGTAAAGTAATCATTCTACCCCCAATGCCCCAGGTACATGTGGGTTCTATTCCCCAGGCACATGTGGGTTCAATGCCCCAGGTACATGTGGGGTTCAATGCCCCAGGTACATGTGGGTTCAATGCCCCAGGTACATGTGGGTTCTATTCCCCAGGTACATGTGGGTTCAATGCCCCAGGTACATGTGGGTTCAATGCCCCAGGTACATGTGGGTTCAATGCCCCAGGTACATGTGGGTTCAATGCCCAAAACGCAGGTTAGTGTTTTTCTTCATGAATCTTGTTCTAGAGGGAGCTCTGCAGAGTGGTCAATAACTGGCACAGCTACAAAGTTATAAAAACTGATTTTAAACCTTAACCTTAACCCTAACCATACTGCTAACCCTAATGCCTAACCCTAACCTTAAATTAAGACCAAAAAGCACATTTTTGTTTTCATGAATAAATCCTATCTCCCGGAATAGAAACATTAATAAGTTACCATGCACACAGAGCTTTATGTAATGTACTGACACCGTGCTCTTTCTCTCTCTCTCTCTCTCTCTCTCTCTCTCTCTCTCTCTCTCTCTCTCTCTCTCTCTCTCTCCTCTCTCTCTCTCTCTCTCTCTATCCCTCTCTTCCTCTCTCTCTCTATCTCTCTCTCTCTCTCTCTCTCTCTGTCTCTCTCTCTCTCTCTCTCTGCCTCTCTCTCTCTCTGTCTCTCTGTCTCTCTCTCTCTCTCGTCTCTCTCTGTCTCTCTCTCTCTCTCTCTCTCTCTCTCTCTGTCTCTCTCTCTCTCTGTCTCTCTCTCTGTCCCTCTGTCTCTCTCTCCGCCCTGTCCCTCTCTCTCTCTCTCTCTTTCTCTCTCCCACTCTCTTTTAGGTGCCCTAAAAAGGCTTCTAAACAGCTTCTACCCCCAAGCCATAAGACTCCTGAACATCTGGTGGATCTTTTTATGATCAAATGGGTTGAACCAAGGGTTTCCATTCAGGTGAGTGAAGTTCCACCACCTCGGGTTGAGAGAGAGCAAAGACAGACAGTCAGTCTGGGACAACAGCTTTCTCTCCTCCTCCTCCTCCTCCTCCTCCTCCTCCTCCTTTCTCTCCTCCTCCTCCTCCTCTCCTCCTCCTCCTCCTCCTCCTCCTCCTCCTTTCTCTCCTCCTCCACCTCCTCCTCCTCCTTTCTCTCCCTCCACCTCCTCCTCCTCCTCCCCTCCTCCTCCTCCTCCTTTCTCTCCTCCTCCTCCTCCTCCTCCTTTCTCCCCCTCCTCCACTCCCCCCTCCTTTCTCTCCTCCACCCCTCCTCCTCCTTTTTCTCCTCCTCGTCCACCTCCTCCCTCCACCCCACCTCCTCCCTCCTCCTCCTCCTCCACCTCCACCTCCACCTCCTCCTTCCTTCTCCCCCCCTCCTCCTCCTCCACCTCCTTTTTCCCCTCCACCTCCTCCTCCTCCTCCACCTCCTTTCTCTCCTCCACCTCCTCCACCTCCTCCTCCTCCTTTCTCTCCTCCACCTCCTCCTCCTCCTCCTTTCTCTCCTCCACCTCCTCCTCCTCCTCCTCCTCCTCCTCTCAGTAGTAAACAGATGGTCTACAATGTCTATTATTTTTTTCTGATCACATTAGCATCCAGAGTTAACTGGCACAATTTGCACAATGAGCTTCCTTGAGTTAGTGAATTACTTTTTTCACTAATTGTCAGTAATTATCAAGGCGAACAAGTGGAATCATCCTCTCCCAGTGGAGGAGAAACACAATATGGGGCAGGGGTGTCACCGGGGAGTGGGAGAGGGAGGGAGAGAGGCTGTGGGGAGGCAGGGGGGTGAGAAGGGAGGGAGAGGCTGGGGGAGGCAGGGGGGTGAGAGGGAGGGAGAGGGAGGGAGAGGCAGGGGGGAGGCAGGGGGGGGAGAGGGAGGGAGAGGGAGGGAGAGGCAGGGGGAGGCAGGGGGTGAGAGGGAGGGAGAGGGAGGGAGAGGCTGTGGGAGGCAGGGGGGTGAGAGGGAGGGAGAGGCTGTGGGAGGCAGGGGGGTGAGAAGGAGGAGAGGCTGTGGGAGGCAGGGGGGGGTGAGAGGGAGGGAGAGGCTGTGGGAGGCAGGGGGGTGAGAGAGGGAGAGGCGGGAGGCAGGGGGGTGAGAAGGAGGGAGAGGCTGTGGGAGGCAGGGGGGTGAGAAGGAGGGAGAGGCTGTGGGAGGCAGGGGGGGTGAGAAGGAGGGAGAGGCTGTGGGAGGCAGGGGGGTGAGAAGGAGGGGAGAGGCTGTGGGAGGCAGGGGGTGAGAAGGAGGGAGAGGCTGTGGGAGGCAGGGGGTGAGAGGGAGGGAGAGGCTGTGGGAGGCAGGGGGGTGAGAGGGAGGGGAGAGGCTGTGGGAGGCAGGGGGGTGGAGAAGGAGGGAGAGGCTGTGGGAGGCAGGGGGTGAGAGGGAGGGAGAGGCTGTGGGAGGCAGGGGGGTGAGAAGGAGGGAGAGGCTGTGGGAGGCAGGGGGGTGAGAAGGAGGGAGAGGCTGTGGGAGGCAGGGGGGGAGAGGGAGGGAGAGGCTGGGGAGGCAGGGGGGGTGAGAAGGAGGGAGAGGCTGTGGGAGGCAGGGGGGTGAGAGGGAGGGAGAGGGAGGGAGAGGGAGGGGGGTGAGAGGGAGGGAGAGGCTGTGGGAGGCAGGGGGGTGAGAGGGAGGGAGAGGCTGTGACCAGTCAGAAACACTACCAATCAATGTATAGTAGAATGAACATATACAGGACCAGTCAGAAACACTACCAATCAATGTATAGTAGAATGAACATATACAGGACCAGTCAGAAACACTACCAATCAATGTATAGTAGAATGAACATATACAGGACCAGTCAGAAACACTACCAATCAATGTTTAGTAGAATGAACATATACAGGACCAGTCAGAAACACTACCAATCAATGTTTAGTAGAATGAACATATACAGGACCAGTCAGAAACACTACCAATCAATGGATAGTAGAATGAACATATACAGGACCAGTCAGAAACACTACCAATCAATGTATAGTAGAATGAACATATACAGGACCAGTCAGAAACACTACCAATCAATGTATAGTAGAATGAAACATATACAGGACCAGTCAGAAACACTACCAATCAATGTTTAGTAGAATGAACATATACAGGACCAGTCAGAAACACTACCAATCAATGTATAGTAGAATGAACATATACAGGACCAGTCAGAAACACTACCAATCAATGTATAGTAGAATGAACATATACAGGACCAGTCAGAAACAAACAAACCAATCAATGGATAGTAGAATGAACATATACAGGACCAGTCAGAAACACTACCAATCAATGTATAGTAGAATGAACATATACAGGACCAGTCAGAAACACTACCAATCAATGTATAGTAGAATGAACATATAGCAGGACCAGTCAGAAACACTACCAATCAATGTATAGTAGAACGAACATATACAGGACCAGTCAGAAACACTACCAATCAATGTATAGTAGAATGAACATATACAGGACCAGTCAGAAACACTACCAATCAATGTATAGTAGAATGAACATATACAGGACCAGTCAGAAACACTACCAATCAATGTATAGTAGAATGAACATATACAGGACCAGTCAGAAACACAACCAATCAATGTTTAGTAGAATGAACATATACAGGACCTTTCAGAAACACTACCAATCAATGTATAGTAGAATGAACATATACAGGACCAGTCAGAAACACTACCAATCAATGTTTAGTAGAATGAACATATACAGGACCAGTCAGAAACACTACCAATCAATGTATAGTAGAATGAACATATACAGGACCAGTCAGAAACACTACCAATCAATGTATAGTAGAATGAACATATACAGGACCAGTCAGAAACAAACAAACCAATCAATGTGGGGCTTAATCCTTTTCACTGTTATTATTTGTATAACAGATATAGTTAATAATGAGATATAGTAAATAATGCTGTATTCATGGTACAAGGACTAAAGACTGTGTGTATTGTAGAGATTATTGCTGACAGCCTTTCTGTTTCTGATATGCAACACATTCTACTGGGAGTTCTTAGTCTTCAAATACTGGCATGAAACAAGTGCCTATATGGTACACAATTGTAGAAAGTTTGTAAAAAAAAGTTAGTGGAAAACTTTGAGGAAAATATCAAATTCAACTGGATTATTGGGTAGGAAGTCAGTTGTTTGTCATGATGGGCTAAATCCCTAAAAGTCTTATGAGTGTAAGCTGTTGGGGGGGTTCTAAGCTGACATATGGAATTGTTTTAAGAAGTTCATACCAAGGATGATTTAGCTATTTGATTTTGAATGTTAGGACCCCTTTAGGTGTGCCCAAAAAAAAAAAAAAACATTTGATAAAATATTGAATTTGGTCTTTAAAAAGACGGTCAAAAAATGTATCATAAGGAATAAGGTCACTCCCACTCATCCCCCGCACCGGCGCTCGACATCCCCGGTTTACTAAACACAGGTCCTGGCAACCCATCATTACGCACACCTGGCAACCCTTATTAGGCACACCTGGCAACCCTTATTACACACACCTGGCAACCCATCATTACGCTCACCTGGCAACCCATCATTACGCACATCTGGCAACCCTTATTAGGCACACCTGGCAACCCTTATTACGCTCACCTGGCAACCCATCATTACGCACATCTGGCAACCCATCATTACGCACATCTGGCAACCCTTATTAGGCACACTGGCAACCCTTATTTAACACCTGGCAACCCCTTATTACGCATACACCTGCAACCCTTATTAGGCACACCTGCCAACCCTTATTACACACACCTGGCAACCCTTATTAGGCACACCTGGACTTCATCACTACCCTGATTACTTCCCCTTTATCTAGTACTCCCTAGCATCACTCTTCAGGCAGTATTGGTTCTGTGTTCATGTCCAGACGCGGCTCCTGTTTCTGTATTGCGGTATGTTCTTTATTATTAAACTCACCAACTGCACCTGCTTCCTGACTCCCACTGTCATTGTTACAAAGGTTTAGAAGTGTAGGTCCTGTATCTAGGAGACATAAGAAGGCTCAGGAAATATTTCAACATTTTTGGACGTATTTAACACCCTTATTTTTGTTGGCACAAAGCTACATCCATACTTCCAACACCATCATGTTGGTGAGAGTCTCCCCTTTCTACAGTGGGGTCAAACGGTTCAGACGGTCGTAGAGCAAAACGGAGAACACCATCATGTTGGTGAGAGTCTCCCCTTTCTACAGTGGGGTCAAACGGTTCAGACGCTACAGACAGAAGTTGACACATCAGCGTTGCCGACTTCAGACGAGTCCCATGACACTTGCGGAGGTCGTAGAGGAAAACCGGAGAACACCATATTGGTCTGTAGGACAAACCGTTAGGATGCTACAGACGTTTTTTCGTGAGAAGACCGATTTTCGGGACGTCTACTGGTCTGACAATCTGCGCTGTAAATCTGCCACTTTCCACCGCAGATATGGAAGGGTGACATAGGGGGAGGTGGTGTATTGAGAGACAGCCCATGTAGAAAAGGGAACTATCTTAAACTGACTAATTCTGATGGGGATGTTTTTATGATGTTACTTAGATTGACCCACCGGTGCGTCAATAGACTCTAGGGGGGATATTATCAAAAGATTAAACTGTTTTGCTCCAAATGTCAAGTTGTGGAGAGCAAACCATGAGAGAGAGGGAGGCAGAAGGAACGGAAATGCAGAGACCAAAGCTTTGGTTAAAAATGTCAAACGTGATCAGTACAGTGATTATTTTGTCCAAACACACTGGACATCATAGAACCAGCCGCATGCTTTGTACTTTCACAATAGGTCAAAGATCAATATCATCTCCAACAAAACATTAATCATTTATCAGAAGAAGAAGCATTTCCCTCTAGTTGTTTTTCGCGGCCAAAAGGGAAATTGGATTTTGCCCTCTTCCACAATGACTGCATGATCTGATAGTGTCTCCAGCGCATAATCGTTATCTGGGCCCTGCAACATTTGTCCAAAACATATTGCTAAATATGGAAAAGGGTTTACAGACCGCCTTTCTTCTGAAGGCACTGCGCGGCGCGCTGGAAACCAGAGAGACACTCACATAAATCTACCAGACGCCAGACTGTCATGTGACGTGAACACTGCCTGTTACAGAAGAGGTTGAGGAGACTCTTCAATCAGAGACCATGATGCGCATCGAATGGCACCCTATTCTCACACAGACCCTATGGGCCCCGGGTTCAAAGGAGTGCACTATATGGCTCCCTATTCCCTACACAGACCCTATGGGCCCTGGTCTAAAGGAGTGCACTATATGGCTCCCTATTCCCTACACAGACCCTATGGGCCCCGGTCCAAAGGAGTGCACTATATGGCACCCTATTCCCTACACAGACCCTATGGGGGCTCCAAAGGAGTGCACTATATGGCACCCTATTCCCTCACAGACCCTATGGGCCCCGGGTCTCAAAGGAGTGCACTCATATGGCACCCTATTCCCTACACAGACCCTATGGGCCCTGGTCTAAAGGAGTGCACTATATGGCACCCTATTCCTACACAGACCCTATGGGCCCCGGTCCTAAAGGAGTGCACTATATGGCACCCTATTCCTACACAGACCCTATGGGCCCTGGTCTAAAGGAGTGCACTATATGGCACCCTATTCCCTACACAGACCCTATGGGCCCCGGTCTAAAGGAGTGCACTATATGGCACCCTATTCCCTACACAGACCCTATGGGCCCTGGTCTAAAGTAGTGCACTATATAGGGAATAGGGTACCATTCTCTGGTCTAAAGTAGTGCACTATATAGGGAATAGGGTGCCATTCTCTGGTCTAAAGTAGTGCTCTATATAGGGAATAGGGTACCATTCTCTGGTCTAAAGTAGTGCACTATATAGGGAATAGGGTGCCATTCTCTGGTCTAAAGTAGTGCACTATATAGGGAATAGGGTGCCATTCTCTGGTCTAAAGTAGTGCACTATATAGGGAATAGGGTGTCATTCTCTGGTCTAAAGTAGTACTATATAGGGAATAGGGTGCCATTCTCTGGTCTAAAGTAGTGCTCTATATAGGGAATAGGGTGCCATTCTCTGGTCTAAAGTAGTGCACTATATAGGGAATAGGGTGCCATTCTCTGGTCTAAAGTAGTGCACTATATAGGGAATAGGGTGCCATTCTCTGGTCTAAAGTAGTGCACTATATAGGGAATAGGGTGTCATTCTCTGGTCTAAAGTAGTGCACTATATAGGGAATAGGGTACCATTCTCTGGTCTAAAGTAGTGCACTATATAGGGAATAGGGTGCCATTCTCTGGTCTAAAGTAGTGCACTATATAGGGAATAGGGTGCCATTCTCTGGTCTAAAGTAGTGCACTATATAGGGAATAGGGTGCCATTCTCTGGTCTAAAGTAGTGCACTATATAGGGAATAGGGTGCCATTCTCTGGTCTAAAGTAGTGCACTATATAGGGAATAGGGTGCCATTCTCTGGTCTAAAGTAGTGCACTATATAGGGAATAGGGTGCCATTCTCTGGTCTAAAGTAGTGCACTATATAGGGAATAGGGTGCCATTCTCTGGTCTAAAGGAGTGCACTATATAGGGAATAGGGTGCCATTTGGGACACCGTCCATAGATATTCCTATCCTGTAGGTGTCTTTAAATCAACTGACATAAACAAAGCCCAGGATTAACATGAACACCGAAGACATCATAGGATACAAAGCAACGGTGAACTAGGACTCCCATGCAGCACATTCCTATACAGAACACACTCACCAACACCGCCATCAGAACACACTCACCAACACCGCCATCAGAACACACTCACCAACACCGCCATCAGAACACACTCACCAACACCGCCATCAGAACACACTCTCCAACACCACCATCAGAACACACTCACCAACACCGCCATCAGAACACACTCACCAACACCGCCATCAGAACACACTCACCAACACCGCCATCAGAACACACTCACCAACACCGCCATCAGAACACACTCACCAACACCACCATCAGAACACACTCACCAACACCACCATCAGAACACACTCACCAACACCACCATCAGAACACACTCACCAACACCGCCATCAGAACACACTCCACCAACACCGTCATCAGAACACACTCAACAACACACCACCGTCAGAACACACTCACCAACACCACCATCAGAACACACTCACCAACACCACCATCAGAACACACTCACCAACACCACCATCAGAACACACTCACCAACACCACCATCAGAACACACTCACCAACACCACCATCAGAACACACTCACCAACACCACCATCAGAACACACCACCAACACCACCATCAGAACACACTCACCAACACCACCATCAGAACACACTCACCAACACCACCATCAGAACACACTCTACCAACACCGCCATCAGAACACACTCACCAACACCGCCATCAGAACACACTCACCAACACCGCCATCAGAACACACTCACCAACACCGTCATCAGAACACACTCACCAACACCGCCATCAGAACACACTCACCAACACCACCATCAGAACACACTCACCAACACCACCATCAGAACACACTCACCAACACCACCATCAGAACACACTCACCAACACCGCCATCAGAACACACTTCACCAACACCGCCATCAGAACACACTCCACCAACACCACCATCAGAACACACTCACCAACACCGTCATCAGAACACACTCCACCAACACTACCATCAGAACACACTCACCAACACCACCATCAGAACACACCCACCAACACCGCCATCAGAACACACTCACCAACACCACCATCAGAACACACTCACCAACACCACCATCAGAACACACTCACCAACACCACCATCAGAACACACTCACCAACACCACCATCAGAACATACTCACCAACACCACCATCAGAACACGCTCACACACAACACCATCAGAACACACTCACCAACACCACCATCAGAACACACTCACCAACACCACCATCAGAACACACTCACCAACACCACCATCAGAACACACTCACCAACACCACCATCAGAACACACTCACCAACACCGCCATCAGAACACACTCACCAACACCGCCATCAGAACACACTCACCAACACCGCCATCAGAACACACTCACCAACACCGCCATCAGAACACACTCACCAACACACGCCATCAGAACACACTCACCAACACCACCATCAGAACACACTCACCAACACCGCCATCAGAACACACTCACCAACACCACCATCAGAACACACTCACCAACACCACCATCAGAACACACTCACCAACACCGCCATCAGAACACACTCACCAACACCACCATCAGAACACACTCACCAACACCACCATCAGAACACACTCACTAACACCACCATCAGAACACACTCACCAACACCACCATCAGAACACACTCACCAACACCACCATCAGAACACACTCACCAACACCGCCATCAGAACACACTCACCAACACCACCATCAGGAACACACTCACCAACACCACCATCAGAACACACTCACCAACACCACCATCAGAACACACTCACCAACACCACCATCAGAACACACTCACCAACACCACCATCAGAACACACTCACCAACACCGCCATCAGAACACACTCACCAACACCACCATCAGAACACACTCACCAACACCGCCATCAGAACACACTCACCAACACCACCATCAGGAACACACTCACCAACACCACCATCAGAACACACTCACCAACACCACCATCAGAGCACACTCACCAACACCGCCATCAGAACACACTCACCAACACCGCCATCAGAACACACTCACCAACACCACCATCAGAACACACTCACCAACACAACCATCAGAGCACACTCACCAACACCACCATCAGAACACACTCACCAACACCACCATCAGAACACACTCACCAACACCACCATCAGAACACACTCACCAACACCACCATCAGAACACACTCACCAACACCGCCATCAGAACACACTCACCAACACCGCCATCAGAACACACTCACCAACACCACCATCAGAACACACTCACCAACACCACCATCAGAACACACTCACCAACACCGCTCATCAGAACACACTCCACCAACACCGCATCAGAACACACTCACCAACACCGCCATCAGAACACACTCACCAACACCGCCATCAGAACACACTCACCAACACCGCCATCAGAACACACTCACCAACACCGCCATCAGGAACATACTCACCAACACCACCATCAGAACACACTCACCAACACCACCATCAGAACACACTCACCAACACCACCATCAGAACACACTCACCAACACCGCCATCAGAACACACTCACCAACACGCCATGTCGGAACACACTCCACCAACACCGCTATCAGAACACACCACCAACACCGCATCAGAACACACTCACCAACACCGCATCAGAACACACACTCACCAACACCACCATCAGAACACACTCACCAACAGCCACTTATCAGAACACACTCCACCAACACCGCCATCAGAACACACTCACCAACACTGCCATCAGAACACACTCACCAACACCGCTTATCAGAACACACTCACCAACACCGCCATCAGAACACACTCACCAACACCACCATCAGAACACACTCACCAACACCACCATCAGAACACACTCACCAACACCACCATCAGAACACACTCACCAACACCACCACGTCAGAACACACTCACCAACACCACCATCAGAACACACTACCAACACCACCATCAGAACACACTCACCAACACCTGCAGTCAGAACACACTCCACCAACACCACCATCAGAACACACTCACCAACACCACCATCAGAACACACTCCACCAACACCGCCATCAGAACACACTCACCAACACCGCCATCAGAACACACTCACCAACACGCATCAGAACACACTTACAACACCACCACTCAGAACACACTCACCAACACCGCCATCAGAACACACTCACCAACACCACCATCAGAACACACTCACCAACACCACCATCAGAACACACTCACCAACACCACCATCAGAACACACTCACCAACACCACCATCAGAACACACTCACCAACACCACCATCAGAACACACTCACCAACACCGCCATCAGAACACACTCACCAACACCACCATCAGAACACACTCACCAACACCACCATCACTGCTGCCTGACAACCGGAACTGATCACCGGAACTGTTTCAGAAATGACCTATTATAGCTGACGGAACCGTTTCAGAAATGACCTATTATAGCTGACGGAACTGTTTCAGAAATGACCTATTATAGCTGACGGAACTGTTTCAGAAATGACCTATTATAGCTGACGGAACTGTTTCAGAAATGACCTATTATAGCTGACGGAACTGTTTCAGAAATGACCTATTATAGCTGACGGAACTGTTTCAGAAATTACCACTGTAGCTGGCTCAACAAATGGTCCTGTTCTCAAAATGCATAGAGGCCCTGACACGCTGAGAGATGACACGAGACACAGACACACACACACACACACACACACACACACACACACACACACACACACACACACACACACACACACACACACACACACACACACACACACACACACACACACACATTGTCTCACTGCTCTGACTGGACTGTCTCACTGCTCTGACTGGACTGTCTCACTGCTCTGACTGGACTGTCTCACTGCTCTGACTGGACTGTCTCACTGCTCTGACTGGACTGTCTCACTGCTCTGACTGGACTGTCTCACTGCTCTGACTGGACTGTCTCACTGCTCTGACTGGACTGTCTCACTGCTCTGACTGGACTGTCTCACTGCTCTGACTGGACTGTCTCACTGCTCTGACTAGACTGTCTCACTGCTCTGACTGGACTGTCTCACTGCTCTGACTGGACTGTCTCACTGCTCTGACTGGACTGTCTCACTGCTCTGACTGGAGACAGAATGATAGATCCCTGTGTGGGACTGCTGGATCATTCCAACAGCATTAATATCTCAGCTCAGATCACGACATCATCCAGACACACATCTGTTAGTGGAGCTCGCCACGCTATGAAGAGCCCACGGCCCTGGAGCCTCGACAGCTGGGGAAAGAATTCCCCCCCTTTCTACTTTTCTTTACTTCTGCATATTTTTTATACTGAATGTTATAAGATCTTCAACCAAAACCTAATATTAGATAAAGGGAACCTAATATTAGATAAAGGGAACCAAATATTAGATACACCTCCCCATTCCCCCTGCTACACCTCCCCATTCCATACACTATACCCCCTGCTACACCTCCCCATTCCATACACTATACCCCCTGCTACACCTCCCCATTCCATACACTATACCCCTGCTATACCTCCCCATTCCATACACTATACCCCTGCTACACCTCCCCATTCCATACACTATACCCCTGCTACACCTCCCCATTCCATACACTATACCCCTCTGCTACACCTCCCCATTCCCCTGCTATACCTCCCCATTCCATACACTATACCCCTGCTACACTTCCCCATTCCCCTGCTACCTCCCCATTCCATACACTACACCCCTGCTACACTTCCTCATTCCATACACTATACCCCTGCTACACCTCCCCATTCCATACACTATACCCCCTGCTACACCTCCCCATTCCCCTGCTACCCCCCCCATTCCCCTGCTATACCTCCCCCATTCCATACACTATACCCCCTGTTACACCTCCCCCATTCCCCCTGCTACACCTCCCCCATTCCATACACTATACCCCTGCTACACCTCCCATTCCATACACTATACCCCTGCTACACCTCCCCATTCCCCTGCTACACCTCCCCATTCCCCTGCTATACTCCCCATTCCATACACTATACCCCCTGTTACACCTCCCCATTCCCCCCTGCTACACCTCCCCATTCCATACACTATACCTGCTACACCTCCCCATTCCCCTGCTACACTCCCCATTCCATACACTATACCCCTGTTACACCCCCCATTCCCCTCTACACCTCCCCATTCCATACACTATACCCCTGCTACACCTCCCCATTCCATACACTATACCCCTGCTACACCTCCCCATTCCATACACTATACCCCTGCTACACCTCCCCATTCCCCTCTAGCACCTCCCCATTCCATACACTATACCCCTGCTACACTCTCCCCATTCCATACACTATACCCCTACACCTCCCCATTCCATACACTATACCCCTGCTACACCTCCCCATTCCATACACTATACCCTGCTACACACCTGCTACACCTCCCATTCCATACACTATACCCGCTACACCTCCCCATTCCCCTGTTACACCTCCCCATTCCATACACTATACCCCCTGCTACACCTCCCCATTCCCCTACACCCCCCATTCCATACACTATACCCCCTGCTACACCTCCCCATTCCATACACTATGCCGCTACACCTCCCCCATTCCATACACTATACCCCTGCTACACCTCCCCATTCCATACACTATACCCCCTGCTACACCCTCCCATTCCATACACTATACCCTGCTACACCTCCCCATTCCATACACTATACCCCCTGACACCTCCCCATTCCATACACTATACCCCCTGTTACACCTCCCCATTCCCCCTGCTACACCTCCCCCATTCCATACACTATACCCGCACACCTCCCCATTCCATACACTATACCCCTACACCTCCCCATTCCATACACTATACCCCTGCTAACCTCCCCATTCCATACACTATACCCTGCTACCTCCCCATTCCATACACTATACCCTGCTACACCTCTCATTCCATACACTATACCCCTGCTACACCTCCCCATTCCATTCCCTACACCTCCCCATTCCAACACTATACCCCTGCTACACCTCCCCATTCCATACACTATACCCCCTACTACACCTCCCATTCCATACACTATAGCCCTGCTACACCTCCCCATTCCATACACTATACCCCCGCTACACCTCCCCATTCCATAACTATACCCCCTGCTACACCTCCCCATTCATACACTACACTCCCTGCACACCTCCCCATTCCATACACTATCCCCTGCACACCTCCCCATTCCATACACTATACCCCTGCTACACCTCCCCATTCCATACACTATACCCCCTGCTACACCTCCCCATTCCATACACTATACCCCCTGCTACACCTCCCCATTCCTCCATACACTCCCCCTGTTACACCTCCCCATTCCATACACTATACCTCTGCTACACTCCCGTTCCCTCACATTCCTGCTCACCTCCCCATTCCATACACTATACCCCTGCTACACCTCCCCATTCCATACACTATACCCCTCTGCTCACCCATTCCCCTCACCTCCCCATTCCATACACTATACCCCCTGCTACACCTCCCATTCCTCTGCTACTACCTCCCCATTCCATACACTATCCTGCTACCTCCCATTCCATACACTATACCCCTGCTACACCTCCCCATTCCATACACTATACCCTGCTACACCTCCCATTCCATACACTATACCCCCTGCTACACCTCCCATTCCATACACTATACCCCCTGCTACACCTCCTCATTCCCCTGCTACACCTCCCCATTCCATACATACCCCAGCCCACCCCCATTCCATACACTATACCCCCTGCTACACCTCCCCATTCCATACACTATACCCCCCTGATACACCCCTCATTCCCTGCTACACCTCCATTCCATACACTATACCCCTGCTACCCATTCCATACACTATACCCCTGCTACACCTCCCCCATTCCATACACTATACCCCCTGCTACACCTCCCCATTCCATACACTATACCCCTGTTACACCTCCCCATTCCATACACTATACCCCTGCTAGCACCTCCCCATTCCATACACTATACCCCTGCTACACCTCCCCATTCCATACACTATACCCCCTGTACACCTCCCCCATTCCCCTACACCTCCCCATTCCATACACTATACCCCTGCTACACCTCCCCATTCCATACACTATACCCCCTGCTACACCTCCCATTCCATACACTATACCCCTGCTACACCTCCCTATTCCATACACTATACCCTGCTACACCTCCCCATTCCATACACTATACTCTGTTACACTCCCCATTCCATACACTATACCCTGCTACACCTCCCATTCCATACAGCTATACCCCCGCTACACCTCCTCATTCCATACACTATACCCCCTGCTACACCTCCCCATTCCAAACCCCTGCTACACCTCCCCATTCCATACACTATACCTCTGCTACACCTCCCCATTCCAAACACTATACCCTGCTACACCTCCCCATTCCATACACTATACCCCCCTGCTACACCTCCCCATTCCATACACAATACCCTGCTACACCTCCCCATTCCCCTACTACACCCCCCATTCCATACACTATACCCTCTACACCCCATTCCATACACTATACCCCCTGCTACACCTCCCATTCCATACACTATACCCCCGCTACACCTCCCATTCCAGTACACTATACTCTCTACACCCCATTTCCATACAATATACGCTACACCTCCCCATTCCATACACTATACCCCTGCTACACTCCCCATTCCAGACACTATACCTGCACACCTCCCCATTCCATAACTATACCTGCTACACCTCCCCATTCCATACACTATACCTCCTGCTACACCTCCCCATTCCATACACTATACCCTGCTACACCTCCCATTCCCTGCTACACCTCCCCATTCCATACACTATACCCCCTGCTACACCTCCCCATTCCATACACTATACCCCCTGCTACACCTCCCATTCCCCTGCTACACCTCCATTCCATACACTATACCCCCTGCTACACCTCCCCATTCCCTGCTACACTCTCCCATTCCCTGCTACACCTCCATTCCATACACTATACCCCTGCTACACCTCCCCATTCCATACACTATACCCCTCTGCTACACCTCCCCATTCCATACACTATACCCCTGCCACCTCCCCATTCCATACACTATACCCTGCTCACACCTCCCCATTCCCCTGCTACACCCCCCATTCCATACACTATACCCCTGCTACACCTCCCCATTCCATACACTATACCCCTGCTACACCTTCCCATTCTCCATACACTATACCCCCTGCTACACCCCCATTCCATACACTATACCCCTGCTACACCTCCCCATTCCATACACTATACCCCTGCTACACCTCCCCATTCCCCTGCTACACTCTCCCATTCCATACACTATACCCCTGCTACACCTCCCCATTCCAATACACTATACCCCTGCTACACCTCCCCATTCCCCTCTGCTACCCTCCCATTCCATACACTATACCTGCTACACCTCCCCATTCCATACACTATACCCCTGCTACCTCCCCATTCCATACACTATACCCCTGCTACACCTCCCCATTCCATACACTATACCCCTGCTACACCCCCCCATTCCCCTGCTACACCTCCCCCATTCCATAGCACTATACCCCTGCTACACTCCCCATTCCATACACTATACCCCCTGCTACACTTCCCATTCCATACACTATACCCCCTATACCTCCCCATTCCATACACTATACCCCCTGCTACCCCTCCCATTCCATACACTATACCCCTGCTACGCCTCCCATTCCATACACTATACCCCTGCTACACCTCCCCCATTCCATACACTATACCCCCTGCTACACCTCCCCATTCCCTGCTACACCTCCCCATTCCATACACTATACCCCCTGCTACACTCCCCATTCCATACACTATACCCTGCTACACCTCCCCATTCCCCCTGCTACACCTCCCCATTCCATACACTATACCCCCTGCTAACACCTCCTCATTCCATAACTATACCCCTGCTACACCTCCCCATTCCATACACTATACCCCCTGCTACACCTCCCCATTCCATACACTATAACCTCTGCTACACCTCCCCATTCCATACACTATACCCCCTGCTACACCTCCCCATTCCATACACTATACCTCCCTGCTACACCTCCCCATTCCCCTGCTCACACTCCCCATTCCATACACTATACCCCCTGCTACACCTCCCATTCCATACACTATACCCCCTGCTACACCTCCCCATTCCCCTGCTACACCTCCCCATTCCCCTGCTATACCTCCCCATTCCATACACTATAACCCCCTGCTACACCTCCCCCATTCCATACACTATACCCCTGCTACACCTCCCCATTCCATACACTATACCCCTGTTACACCTCCCCATTCCATACACTATACCCTGCATACACTCCTCCCCATTCCCCTGCTACACCTCCCCATTCCATACACTATACCCCTGCTACACCTCCCCATTCCCATACACTATACCCCCTGTTACACCTCCCCATTCCATACACTATACCCCCTGCTACACCTCCCCATTTCCCTGCTCACTCTCCCCATTCCTGCTATACCTCCCATTCCATACACTATAAACCCTGCTACACCTCCCCATTCCATACACTATACCCCCTGCTACACTCTCCCCATTCCATACACTATACCCCCCTGTTACACCTCCCCATTCCATACACTATACCCCCTGCTACACCTCCCATTCCATACACTATACCCCTGCTAGCACCTCCCCCATTCCATACACTATACCCCCTGCTACACCTCCCCCATTCCATACACTATACCCCTGTTACACCTCCCCATTCCATACACTATACCCCTGCTACACCTCCCCATTCCCCCTGCTACACCTCCCCATTCCATACACTATACCCCCTGCTACACCTCCCCATTCCATACACTATACCCCCTGTTACACCTCCCCATTCCATACACTATACCCCCTGCTACACCTCCCCATTCCCCCTGCTACACCTCCCCATTCCCCCTGCTATACCTCCCCATTCCATACACTATAACCCCTGCTACACCTCCCCATTCCATACACTATACCCTGCTACACCTCCCCATTCCATACACTATACCCCCTGTTACACCTCCCCATTCCATACACTATACCCCTGCTACACCTCCCCATTCCATACACTATACCCCTGCTACACCTCCCCATTCCATACACTATACCCCCTGCTACACCTCCCCATCTCCAACACTATACCCCTGTTACACCCTCCCATTCCATACACTATACCCCCTGTTACACCTCCTCATTCCATACACTATACCCCTGCTACACCCTCCCATTCCATACACTATACCCCCTGCTGCCTCCCCATCTCCATACACTATACCCCCTGCTACACCTCCCCATTCCATACACTATACCTGCTACACCTCCCCATTCCATACACTATACCCCTGCTACACCTCCCCATTCCATACACTATACCCCTGCTACACCTCCCTCATTCCATACACTATACCCCTGCTACACCTCCCCATTCCAGACACTATACCACACTTCCCCCATTCCCCTGCTACACCTCCCCATTCCATACACTATACCCCTCTACACCTCCCCATTCCATACACTATACCCCTGCTACACCTCCCATTCCATACACTATACCCCCTGCTACACCTCCCCATTCCATACACTATACCCCCTGTTACACCTCCCCATTCCATACACTATACCCACTGTTACACCTCCCCATTCCATACACTATACCCCCTGCTACACCTCCCCATTCCATACACTATACCCCCTGCTACACCTCCCCATTCCATACACTATACCCCCTGCTACACCTCCCCATTCCATACACTATACCCCCTGCTACACCTCCCCATTCCATACACTATACCCCCTGCTATGCCTCTTCTGTTCTATTTCCAGCAGTGACATCAGATGAAAGTGAGGATCCAGAGGAATACTTCCTGCATCTTTAAAGTAGTATAAATAAGTAAGGAGGAGTCCAGTAGTTAGTTTTTATACCAGGTAGAGGACGGGGCGTTTAGGAGGAGGAGTCCAGTAGTTAGTTTTTATACCAGGTAGAGGACGGGGCGTTTAGGAGGAGGAGTCCAGTAGTTAGTTTTTATACCAGGTAGAGGACGGGGCGTTTAGGAGGAGGAGTCCAGTAGTTAGTTTTTATACCAGGTAGAGGACGGGGCGTTTAGGAGGAGGAGTCCAGTAGTTAGTTTTTATACCAGGTAGAGGACGGGGCGTTAGGGAGGAGGAGTCCAGTAGTTAGTTTTTATACCAGGTAGAGGACGGGGCGTTTAGGAGGAGGGGAGTCCAGTAGTTAGTTTTTATACCAGGTAGAGGACGGGGCGTTTAGGAGGAGTCCAGTAGTTAGTTTTTATACCAGGTAGAGGGACGGGGCGTTTAGGGAGGAGGAGTCCAGTAGTTAGTTTTTTATACCAGGTAGAGGACGGGCGTTTAGGAGGAGGAGTCCAGTAGTTAGTTTTTATACCAGGTAGAGGACGGGGCGTTTAGGAGGAGTCCAGTAGTTAGTTTTTATACCAGGTAGAGGACGGGGCGTTTAGGAGGAGGAGTCCAGTAGTTAGTTTTTATACCAGGTAGAGGACGGGGCGTTTAGGAGGAGGAGTCCAGTAGTTAGTTTTTATACCAGGTAGTCGACGGGGCGTTTAGGAGCTTGTTTCTTAAAAACGGTGCAACGTCTAAATGCTTTTAGGGCTTCACTTAGAATGGGACAAGGAGACAACTTTATTTCTGAAAACTGCTCTCTTTTCTTTTAGGAGTTAGGTTTCCCACATCCCTATGAGGACAAAGGCTTTTTTAAGTTTAGGGGTTAGGATTAAGGTTACAATTAGGGTTAGGGTTAGGGTTAGGGTTAGGGATTAGGGGTTAGGGTTAGGGTTAGGGTTGGGGGGGTTGGGTTAGGTTAGGCAGGCTAGAAGTTAGGTTGTAGGCCAGGAGTAGGTTGAGGTTAGGGGTTGGTTAGGCTAGGGTTAGGTTAGGGTTGAGTAGAGGTTAGAGGTTAGGGGTTAGGGTTAGGTTAGGGTTAGGTTAGAATTAGAGTTAGGTTAGCAATCAGGTTAGGTAAGGGGTTAGGTTTACGGTTAGGAAATAGGATTTTGAATGGTAATTCATTTTAGGTCCCCACGAGGATACAAGAACATAACGTGTGTGTGTGTGTGTGTGTGTGTGTGTGTGTGTGTGTGTGCGTGCGTGCGTGTCGTGCGTGCGTGCATGTGTGTGTGTGTGTGTGTGTGTGTGTGTGTGTGTGTGTGTGTGTGTGTGTGTGTGTGTGTGTGGCTGGGGGAGCCTGACAGGTCGTGATGACAACAGAGAGGAGATGTTAAGGCTCCCAGACACCAAGGAGCCCGGAGTTACCAATGGACTCCCAAATGGCACCCTATTTCCTACATAGTGCCCTGGTGGTCGGAAGTAGTACACTATATAGAGAACAGGGTCGTCAGACAGACAGACAGACAGACAACAATAGGAGATAGTACTTTAGAGTCAGGATGAAACCCCCTCTATCTCATTGACCTGGAGTGGAGCTTTCTGCTCAGTGAACAGTACAATAGGGTTAGGGTTAGGGTTAGGGTTAGGGTTATCTAACTATTCAGGAGCCTTTAGACAACTAGATATAACATAATCTCTCTCTGTAGACAACTAGATATAACATCATCTCTGTAGACAACTAGATATAACATCATCTCTCTCTGTAGACAACTAGATATAACATCATCTCTGTAGACAACTAGATATAACATCATCTCTGTAGACAACTAGATATAACATCATCTCTGTAGACAACTAGATATAACATCATCTCTGTAGACAACTAGATATAACATCATCTCTCTCTGTAGACAACTAGACATAACATCATCTCTGTAGACAACTAGATATAACATCATCTCTGTAGACAACTAGATATAACATCATCTCTGTAGACAACTAGATATAACATCATCTCTGTAGACAACTAGATATAACATCATCTCTGTAGACAACTAGATATAACATCATCTCTGTAGACAACTAGATATAACATCATCTCTCTCTGTAGACAACTAGATATAACATCATCTCTCTCTGTAGACAACTAGATATAACATCATCTCTCTCTGTAGACAACTAGATATAACATCATCTCTGTAGACAACTAGATATAACATCATCTCTGTAGACAACTAGATATAACATCATCTCTGTAGACAACTAGATATAACATCATCTCTGTAGACAACTAGATATAACATCATCTCTCTCTGTAGACAACTAGACATAACATCATCTCTGTAGACAACTAGATATAACATCATCTCTCTCTGTAGACAACTAGATATAACATCATCTCTGTAGACAACTAGATATAACATCATCTCTGTAGACAACTAGATATAACATCATCTCTGTAGACAACTAGATATAACATCATCTCTGTAGACAACTAGATATAACATCATCTCTGTAGACAACTAGATATAACATCATCTCTGTAGACAACTAGATATAACATCATCTCTCTCTCTGTAGACAACTAGACATAACATCATCTCTGTAGACAACTAGATATAACATCATCTCTGTAGACAACTAGATATAACATCATCTCTGTAGACAACTAGATATAACATCATCTCTGTAGACAACTAGATATAACATCATCTCTGTAGACAACTAGATATAACATCATCTCTCTCTGTAGACAACTAGATATAACATCATCTCTCTCTGTAGACAACTAGATATAATATCATCTCTCTCTGTAGACAACTAGATATAACATCATCTCTCTCTGTAGACAACTAGATATAACATCATCTCTGTAGACAACTAGATATAACATCATCTCTGTAGACAACTAGATATAACATCATCTCTCTCTGTAGACAACTAGATATAACATCATCTCTCTCTGTAGACAACTAGATATAACATCATCTCTGTAGACAACTAGATATAACATCATCTCTGTAGACAACTAGATACAGTGGGGAAAAAAAGTATTTAGTCAGCCACCAATTGTGCAAGTTCTCCCACTTAAAAAGATGAGAGATGCCTGTAATTTTCATCATAGGTACACGTCAACTATGACAGACAAATTGAGAAAACAAAATCCAGAAAATCACATTGTAGGATTTTTAATGAATTTATTTGCAAATTATGGTGGAAAATAAGTATTTGGTCACCTACAAACAAGCAAGATTTCTGGCTCTCACAGACCTGTAACTTCTTCTTTAAGAGGCTCCTCTGTCCTCCCCTCGTTACCTGTATTAATGGCACCTGTTTGAACTTGTTATCAGTATAAAAGACACCTGTCCACAACCTCAAACAGTCACACTCCAAACTCCACTATGGCCAAGACCAAAGAGCTGTCAAAGGACACCAGAAACAAAATTGTAGACCTGCACCAGGCTGGAAGACTGAATCTGCAATAGGTAAGCAGCTTGGTTTGAAGAAATCAACTGTGGGAGCAATTATTAGGAAATGGAAGACATACAAGTCCACTGATAATCTCCCTCGATCTGGGGCTCCACGCAAGATCTCACCCCGTGGGGTCAAAATGATCACAAGAACGGTGAGCAAAAATCCCAGAACCACACGGGGGGACCTAGTGAATGACCTGCAGAGAGCTGGGACCAAAGTAACAAAGCCTACCATCAGTAACACACTACGCCGCCAGGGACTCAAATCCTGCTGTGTCCCCCTGCTTAAGCCAGTACATGTCCAGGCCCGTCTGAAGTTTGATAGAGTGCATTTGGATGATCCAGAAGAGGATTGGGAGAATGTCATATGGTCAGATGAAACCAAAATATAACTTTTGGTAAAAAACTCAACTCGTCGTGTTTGGAGGACAAAGAATGCTGAGTTGCATCCAAAGAACCCCATACCTACTGTGAAGCATGGGGGTGGAAACATCATGCTTTGGGGCTGTTTTTCTGCAAAGGGACCAGGACGACTGATCCGTGTAAAGGAAAGAATGAATGGGGCCATGTATCGTGAGATTTTGAGTGAAAACCTCCTTCCATCAGCAAGGGCATTGAAGATGAAACGTGGCTGGGTCTTTCAGCATGACAATGATCCCAAACACACCGCCCGGGCAACGAAGGAGTGGCTTGTAAGAATCATTTCCAAGGTCCTGGAGTGGCCTAGCCAGTCTCCAGATCTCAACCCCCATAGAAAATCTTTGGAGGGAGTTGAAAACCCGTGTTGCCCAGCGACAGCCCCAAAACATCACTGCTCTAGAGGAGATCTGCATGGAGGAATGGGCCAAAATACCAGCAACAGTGTGTGAAAACCTTGTGAAGACTTACAGAAAACATTTGACCTGTGTCATTGCCAACAAAGGGTATATAACAAAGTATTGAGAAACCTTTGTTATTGACCAAATACTTATTTTCCACCATAATATGCAAATAAATTCATTAAAAATCCTACAATGTGATTTTCTGGAATTTCTTTTCTCATTTTGTCTGTCATAGTTGACGTGTAGCTATGATGAAAATTACAGGCCTCTCTCATCTTTTTAAGTGGGAGAACTTGCACAATTGGTGGCTGACTAAATACTTTTTTTCCCCACTGTATAACATCATCTCTGTAGACAACTAGATATAACATCATCTCTGTAGACAACTAGATATAACATCATCTCTCTCTGTAGACAACTAGATATAACATCATCTCTGTAGACAACTAGATATAACATCATCTCTCTCTGTAGACAACTAGATATAACATCATCTCTGTAGACAACTAGATATAACATCATCTCTGTAGACAACTAGATATAACATAATCTCTGTAGACAACTAGATATAACATCATCTCTGTAGACAACTAGATATAACATCATCTCTCTCTGTAGACAACTAGATATAACATCATCTCTGTAGACAACTAGATATAACATCATCTCTCTCTGTAGACAACTAGATATAACATCATCTCTGTAGACAACTAGATATAACATCATCTCTGTAGACAACTAGATATAACATCATCTCTGTAGACAACTAGATATAACATCATCTCTGTAGACAACTAGATATAACATCATCTCTGTAGACAACTAGATATAACATCATCTCTCTCTGTAGACAACTAGATATAACATCATCTTTGTAGACAACTAGATATAACATCATCTCTCTCTGTAGACAACTAGATATAACATCATCTCTGTAGACAACTAGATATAACATCATCTCTCTCTGTAGACAACTAGATATAACATCATCTCTCTCTGTAGACAACTAGATATAACATCATCTCTGTAGACAACTAGATATAACATCATCTCTCTCTGTAGACAACTAGATATAACATCATCTCTGTAGACAACTAGATATAACATCATCTCTGTAGACAACTAGATATAACATCATCTCTGTAGACAACTAGATATAACATAATCTCTGTAGACAACTAGATATAACATCATCTCTCTCTGTAGACAACTAGATATAACATCATCTCTGTAGACAACTAGATATAACATCATCTCTGTAGACAACTAGATATAACATCATCTCTGTAGACAACTAGATATAACATCATCTCTGTAGACAACTAGATATAACATAATCATCTCTGTAGACAACTAGATATAACATCATCTCTGTAGACAACTAGATATAACATCATCTCTCTCTGTAGACAACTCTCCAGACCACAGCACAATCAACCACATCTACACCCCCACCCCAACCAATTAACACCCCCCCAAGTCAACCATGCCCACACCCCATTTAGGCCCCTTCAGATCAGACCTATGCCCCTCCTACCCACCCCATGCTCCCCACTCCCACAAAGAGGGCCTCAACATGAAAGTCACACATACGCCCAGGCCGTGAGCAGGCAAACAGGCCCAACCCCCACTCTTACACTAGCCCAAGCCAATGGCATGTACCAGATGCTCAGCAGGCTCTACTCACACTTACTGGTCTGAGGCCAAACCACACAACCAACAACATTAGACACTTTATGGAGCACAAAGCCTTCACTATTTCATCCTGGAATATCCAAGGCCTGAGGTCATCTGCCTTTGGCCTAAAGAGCAGGAACCTGGACTTCACCAAAGAAATCGGAAATACAGACATTGTCATCCTACAAGAAACATGGTATAGAGGAGATTGACCCACTGGTTGTCCTCTTGATTACAGAGAGCTGGTAGTCCCATCCACCAAACTACCAGGTGTGAAACAGGGAAGGGACTCAGGGGGTATGCTAATTTTGGTACAGAGCAGACCTAACTCACTCTATTAAATTAATCAAAACAGGAACATTTTACATTTGGCTAGAAATTCTAAAGGAAATTATCTCAATAGAGAAAAACGTCAACAGAAAAAGGAACATAACATTTGACATACCAATTAGGATCTGGATAAAAATACTGGAATCAGTTATAGAACCCATTGCCCTTTATGGTTGTGAGGTCTGGGGTCCACTCACCAACCAAGAATTCACAGTATGATACAACAACCAAATTGAGACTCTGCATGCAGAATTCTGCAAAAAATATCCTCAGTGTACAACGGAAAACACCAAATAATGCATGCAGAGCAGAATTAGGCCAATACCCACTAATTATCAAAATCGAGAAAAGAGACGTTAAATTCTATAACCACTTAAAAGGAAGCCATTCCCAAACCTTCCATAACAAAGCCATCACCTACAGAGAGATGAACTTGGAGAAGAGTCCCCTAAGT
>NW_025534957.1:70000-87500 GCF_020615455.1 Coregonus clupeaformis
GTGGCTTAACAAATTCCATAATAAGTTACATGGACTCACTCTGTGTTAAATAACAAGGGTTGACATGATCTGTTTTATGACCCCCCCATACATACAACATCTGTAAGGTCCCTTCGTCAAGTATTGCATTTCAAGCACAGATTCAACTGCAAAGACCAGGGAAGCGTACAATACAATATATACTGAATCACAGAACACATGAAGAAGAACAGACACATAGAGGTCTCTGATCATCACTCTGAACCGACCCAGGGGGACCAGAACATCTCATTTCAGATCATTACTCTGAACCGACCCAGGGGGACCAGAACATCTCATTTCAGATCATCACTCTGAACCGACCCAGGGGGACCAGAACATCTCATTTCAGATCATCACTCTGAACCGACCCAGGGGGACCAGAACATCTCATTTCAGATCATCACTCTGAACCGACCCAGGGGGACCAGAACATCTCATTTCAGAGAGTTGTTCCACAATAAAACTAAAAACAGTTTACCAAGGGGCCTCCAGTGATATCCAAGCCTGTGACCGGGTTGGGTCATTTGGAACTCTAAATTGAATTAATGATGTTAGATGCATAGGACGTTTCTGCACGAGTCCTTTGGAGATAAACACACGAATCTGCTGCTCCCTCCTTACATACAAAGAGGCCCAACCCACTTTTTGATACATAACACAATGGTGAGTTCTAGAACCATCACCAGTAATAAACCTAAGGGACTGTCATGCCAAATAGTGTCCCCTGGCCAAATAGTGTCCCCTGGCCAAATAGTGTCCCCTGGCCAAATAGTGTCCCCTGGCCAAATAGTGTCCCCTGGCCAAATAGTGTCCCCTGGCCAAATAGTGTCCCCTGTCCCCTGGCCAAATAGTGTCCCCCTCTGCGTCACAATGGGATTCGATAAACTATTAGCGTCCGTTGCTATATCAACGGTGTGATGACCTAATGATTAGAATACTGGAGATCATTACAGCCTGAATTAGGCTGTTTTCATCACCACTGTGTAAACAAGGCTGATATCCGCGACAATTTCGCTGTTTAAACAAGTTTTGTTTAGCTAATAAAATGAAAATATTAATTCGAACTACTTTTGGGTACCTTGTTAACATTACAACGTGAAATCCATGTCTTAAACATTGCTACGTTTCGGAAATGGCAAAGAAAACGTGTAATCTGCTTGACAACACATTAAAGTTACTTACCTTTACAGATCACCAAGTCAGCTAATTTTCCACCCATTCATATGCAAATCCATTTGATTCATACACTGGTTTATCTGGCTGTCATGTTTTTATTTTAACCTGCCCTTCCCTTATCTACACTGAAATAATTTAATTTCAATAGTCCTCTACTATGATTAGTTTTCTTTCTATCTCGCATAGCTCACCTTGTGGTTGAATATATACGTATCTATTGCAGGGCCTAGCATACAACAACAAATAATGTGGAACAAATAAATACCATCAAAGGATTCCTTACAACTTACAATAATGAACGTCTTGTGAAACAGCTGTGAAAACCAACCTGGCAATATAAAAAAATTGTAATACATAAAACATTTGATAGTTTTTGGTACAGTTGTGTCAATTTATTTTCACAGATTTGTTTTACACTCACATTGCAATCACAGACTAAAATACTGAATTCTGGTGTGTGGAATATAGAGGAGGTGGTTGCTGTGGGGAATATAGAGGAGGTGGTTGCTGTGGGGAATATAGAGGAGGTGGTTGCTGTGTGGAATATAGAGGAGGTGGTTGCTGTGGGGAATATAGAGGAGGTGGTTGCTGTGGGGAATATAGAGGAGGTGGTTGCTGTGTGGAATATAGAGGAGGTGGTTGCTGTGGGGAATATAGAGGAGGTGGTTGCTGTGTGGAATATAGAGGAGGTGGTTGCTGTGGGGAATATAGAGGAGGTGGTTGCTGTGGGGAATATAGAGGAGGTGGTTGCTGTGTGGAATATAGAGGAGGTGGTTGCTGTGTGGAATATAGAGGAGGTGGTTGCTGTGTGGACTATAGAGGAGGTGGTTGCTGTGTGGACTATAGAGGAGGTGGTTGCTGTGTGGAATATAGAGGAGGTGGTTGCTGTGGGGAATATAGAGGAGGTGGTTGCTGTGTGGAATATAGAGGAGGTGGTTGCTGTGTGGAATATAGAGGAGGTGGTTGCTGTGTGGACTATAGAGGAGGTGGTTGCTGTGTGGACTATAGAGGAGGTGGTTGCTGTGTGGACTATAGAGGAGGTGGTTGCTGTGTGGACTATAGAGGAGGTGGTTGCTGTGTGGAATATAGAGGAGGTGGTTGCTGTGGGGAATATAGAGGAGGTGGTTGCTGTGGGGAATATAGAGGGAGGTGGTTGCTGTGTGGAATATAGAGGAGGTGGTTGCTGTGTGGAATATAGAGGGAGGTGGTTGCTGTGGGGAATATAGAGAGGTGGTTGCTGTGGGGAATATAGAGGGAGGTGGTTGCTGTGTGGAATATAGAGGAGGTGGTTGCTGTGGGGAATATAGAGGAGGTGGTTGCTGTGTGGAATATAGAGGAGGTGGTTGCTGTGTGGAATATAGAGGAGGTGGTTGCTGTGTGGAATATAGAGGAGGTGGTTGCTGTGGGGAATATAGAGGAGGTGGTTGCTGTGTGGAATATAGAGGAGGTGGTTGCTGTGTGGAATATAGAGGAGGTGGTTGCTGTGTGGACTATAGAGGAGGTGGTTGCTGTGTGGAATATAGAGGAGGTGGGTGCTGTGGGGAATATAGAGGAGGTGGGTTGCTGTGTGGGTGGGAGATTCTGCCTGCCACTTGTTCTCAACAGGCAGCCGGTCTCAGAAGGGGAGCTTGAAGAGGGAGACACTGCTGGTCTCTTTGTTCTGAGTGTTTTTGCAGCGCTAGTGTTTTTAGTTCATCCGTGTATCTCACATATTATGAGCCCAGTATGAGAGAGCAAGAAAACTTTCTTATCAGATAATGACAACATGACAACAACAGTAGCTGTAGATGATGTAATGAAACGTTGGAGGGTGGTTGGTAACGGAGGACATCAGGTGGATCCACGTCTGGGTGTTGGGCCGAACCCCTAGGTCCTGGAGAACAGGAGCAGAGCTAAAGGGAACAGGTCTGGGTGTTGGGCCGAACCCCTAGGTCCTGGAGAACAGGAGCAGAGTTAAAGGGAGCAGGGGAGGAGACAGACGGAAACAAGCAAACACAGGTTACACTTTACTGAGGGAAAATTTGATGGATTAGTGCAGTGTTATGTACTTTTCAACACTTTTGGAAGGCATAGCCTACCTCAAGCTGGTCCCCCTCCGACTCAGAGCGCAGAGAATCAGACTGATCCGAACTCACTGGTTCTGGTGGATGGGGGCTCGGACAGTCCATGGTCCTAAAGTCAGTTGGTGTAGAATGGCGCCGGAGGAGATGGCTGCCGTTTTACTGGCTCCTAACCAAATGTGCCAATTGTGTTTTTTCGCTTTATATGTAACTTATTGTGTACATAATGTTTCTGCCACCGTCTCTTACGACCAAAAATTACTTCTGGACAGCGATTACTCATCTCGTACTGGATGAAGATTTTTTCTTTAACGAGTCGGACGCGAAGGATTTACTTCAGACACCTGACAAGGCCCAAATCCCTGTCATTCGGAGGAGAAGGAGACGGAGATATCGGGGACGTAGGTCGGGGTGCTTCGTAAGGATCCGATGGCAAGTGGGTAATCTGCCTCTACCATCAGTCCTATTAGCCAACGTAAAATCATTGGATAACAAAATAGACAAACTACGATCACGAATATCCTACCAACAGAACATTAAAAACTGTAATATCTTGTTTCACCGAGCCGTGGCTGAACGACGACATGGATAACATACAGCTGACAGGATATACGCTGCATTGTCAAGATAGAACAGCGGCCTCCGATAAGACAAGGGGTGGCGGTCTGTATATATTTGTAAACAACAGCTGGTGCACAACATCTAATACTAAGGAAGTCTCAAGGTTTTGCTCGCCTGAGGTAGAGTATCTCATGATAAGCTGTAGACCACACTATTTACCAAGAGAGTTTTCATCTATATTCTTCGTAGCTGTCTATTTACCACCACAAACCGATGCTGGCACTAAGACCGCACTCAATGAACTGTATACGGACATAAGCAAACAGGAAAACGCTCATCCAGAGGCGGCGCTCCTAGTGGCCGGGGACTTTAATGCAGGGAAACTTAAATCTGTTTTACCTCATTTCTATGTTAGTATGTTAAATGTGCAACCAGAGGAAAATAAACCTCTAGACCACCTTTACTCCACACACAGAGACGCGTAGAAAGCTCTCCCTCGCCCTCCATTTGGCAAATCTGACCATAACTCTATCCTCCTGATTCCTGCTTACAAGCAAAAAATAAAACAGGAAGCACCAGTGACTCGGTAAAGAAGTGGTCAGATGACGCAGATGCTAAGCTACAGGACTGTTTTGCTAGCACAGACTGGAACATGTTCCGGGATTCGTCCGATGGCATTGAGGAGTTTACCACATCAGTCACTGACTTCATCAATAAGTGCATCGATGATGTCGTCCCCCATAGTGACCGTACGTACATACCTCAACCAGAAGCCATGGATTACAAGCAACATCCGCACTGAGCTAAAGGGTAGAGCTGCCGCTTTCAAGGAGCGGGACTCTAACCCGGACGCTTATAAGAAATCCCGCTATGCCCTCCGACGAACCATCAAACAGGAAAAGAGTCAATACAGGACTATGATTGAATTAATCCTAACACACCGGCTCCGATGCTCGTCGGATGTGGCAGGGCTTGCAAACTATTACAGTGATTGGTCGCCGTCAGACACCAGCTGTTGCCATTCCTGGATTTCATGAAGGGTCCGATGAGGTCCACCCCAAACATTTAAAGTGTTAGAGAGAAGATTACTTTATTCTTACCCGTATCTGTGTCATACAGTACGCAGATTTACATATTTATAAGCATACTGACACACACACACATTCTATAATGTTGAACTCTACTGTGGTCAAATAAAGCAACCATTACAACACAACTTATCAGGGCAAGATTTGAATTGGGACACTTACCGATCATGTGCCACCGTGAAACAACTTTGATGGGCTTCAACTCCGGCGCCACAGTCTTCGCCCTCTCAAACGTCTGGCAGGCTAGACGGGTACTGACCTTTAAGCACAAAGTGACAAATCGAAACATTGTGTGCTCTCTGATATGACATTTATTAAAATCATAATAATTGTATATATAATAGAATGTGATTGATAAACTAAAGGTTATTTGACTTTCCCAGCTGTCCACCTCCTTGACAATTCCCCTGTCAGAAGAAGCGTAGGTTGATTTTGGCAATCATGCGCTTCACTCCGAAATGGCCAGCATGCATCTCCGTCAGCACGGCCTCCTTCTCCTCCTTAGTAATAATCCCCCTCCTTTGTGGCTGGTCATCCTTCCCCCGTAGGTACATGTGATTGCCTAACAAGTTGGAAGAGAATAGTTGTTGAAATACTCAAGTCTAAGTACATTTGCACTGCTTTCTTTCTCTCTCTGTTTCTCTCTCTCCATCTCTCTCTCTCTCTCTCACTTTCATCCTTTCTTTCTCACTTTCTTCCTCAATTTCTCACAATTATGGAATTACCATAATTGCTTACACCTATCCATTTGATTGATCAGGTTTAACTTATAGCTAGACACCTCAATATGAAAGACATATAACTATATCAGTGGAGGGAGCTGCTGAGGGAGGACGGCTCATAGTAGATGGCTGAATGGAGTCAATGGAATGGTAGTTATCAACCACATGGAAACCACGTGTTTCATACCATTCCATGTACTCCATTCCAGACATTATCATGAGCCATCCTCCCCTCAGCAGCCTCCACTGAACTATATGTATAGCTAGCAACTAGCTAGATGGAAAATGGTTATTGAACAATTGTTGTACATAGCTAAATCCATCCAGTTATCTGATAGAAGTTAACTGCTTAACATTACCCTGAATTGTGAATTGATCTTGTCGAGATCAGTGGTGTCTTCACAGAACTTCACCTGGTTGGGTAGATAAAATAACATCTCCTCGAGGGATGCCATTGAAGACTTCACCTGGTTGGGTAGATAAAATAACATCTCCTCGAGGGATGCCATTGAAGACTTCACCTGGTTGGGTAGATAAAATAACATCTCCTCGAGGGATGCCATTGAAGACTTCACCTGGTTGGGTAGATAAAATAACATCTCCTCGAGGGATGCCATTGAAGACTTCACCTGGTTGGGTAGATAAAATAACATCTCCTCGAGGGATGCCATTGAAGTGCAAGCTACACACAAACACAAAGCTACAATAACAGTTACAGTAGCTGGCTAGCTAACGTTAGCTAAATACAACTGTCTGGCTACCGTAGCTGGCTAGCTGACTAGACAGGGTGGAGTAAATAAGTACAGTAGCTAGCAACGTCAATCTAAAAACAGCTTCAATCATTTCTTCCTGTTTAACAATATTTACTTAAATAAAGACAAAATATATGGTAAAGAAAGAGTGTTGTCTTTTCCAGTCTTTTCGGTCCTCTGAAGGGAACCAGAACTGCCCGCATCCTCCTTCCTTCGCGACGGCTACGAGGTAAAATAGATCCAAGCAACCAGCATAGCAACGGACGCTTTGGTTCATTACATAGCAACAGAAGTTAGAACTCATCGAATCCCATTGTGACGCAGAGGGGGACACTGTTGTGATGCAGAGGGGGACACTGTTGTGACGCAGAGGGGGACACTGTTGTGAAGCAGAGGGGGACACTGTTGTGACGCAGAGGGGGACACTGTTGTGACGCAGAGGGGGACACTGTTGTGACGCAGAGGGGGACACTGTTGTGACGCAGAGGGGGACACTGTTGTGACGCAGAGGGGGACAATGTTGTGACGCAGAGGGGGACACTGTTGTGACCCAGAGGGGGACGCTGTGTGGCATAACAGGCCCATTAGAAAACAGCATTAGTGGTTTCAGTGTAGATGCTGCTGCATGCATATAGATAATATCCCCAGAATCTAAAATAGACATAAAAGTGGCCTGGATAATTGTCTTCCTATTAACAAACAGTCAGACATGTTTTGTTTCTGTAAAAGAAACCACCCTTGAACTTCAACTTCTTCACCAGCTCAGTGACATGTTTTTCATTATTTGTAGGAAGGAACTCGCTCAATTTGTATACCTTTCAAACTGGTCATTACAAATTAATTTAAATCTGGGTTATGGGACCTAGAAAAAAACATGCATGTTGTTTTGCTTGCATTTAGCACTAACTTTTTATCCATTAGTGACCTCTGCAGTGCTTGAAAATCAGACTTCAAATGTGAAAAGGCTTGGCCAACCGATGGAGCAACACTGGATCATCTGCATACAAATGAATATATATATATATATTACAGCATTACCAATGTTATTTATATAGATTATAAACAGTAGTGGGCAGAGTATCAAACCTTGGGGCACCCCTTTCTGTAAAATGTACCCCATCTACTTTGATGGCGTTAGTTCTGTCATTGAGATACTTATGAAACCATCGGCAAGCATCAGTCCCCAACCCCTAACGAGAACAGCTTATCCAGCAGAATAACATGGTCTACAGTAGCAAAAGCTTTTTACAAATCTACAAACACGACAGCAGAAGTCTTTCTATCATCTAAGGCATTTACAATATCATTTACAAGCACGGTAGTCGTAGTGACGCTATGTTTAGGTCTGAATCCAGATTGATTAACGTTAAGAATATCATTTACAGATAGAAAATAACGTTTGTTGACCAATGATTCTAGTATTTTCGCAAAGACAAGGGAGCCTGGAAATGGGTCGATAATTATCAGAACTTGAAGAATTTTGAAAAGAATAATGGGCAAATATTGCACAATCCAGGTGTGGAAAGCTCTTTTAATCTTCCCCAGGAAGACTCACAGCTGCAATCACTGACAAAGGTGATCTAACATGTACTGACTCCAGGAGATGAATACTTATCCAATGACTATATTATAGTTATTTCATTTTATAATAATCTTTACTAAACATTACAGAGTATTTTTGTGTAGATTGTTGACTACTAATGCCTGATTCTGCATCCTGTTGGTTAAGGTTGAATAGTGTGGTTAAAGCTACTGAGTTATGATGTTCTAAATACATCCTACCTCCTGGAATAGAAACATGGATAAGTTACCATGCACACAGAGCTTTACTGTAATGTACTGCACACCGTGCTCTCTCTCTCTCTCTGTCTCTGTCTCTCTCTCTCTCTCTCTCTGTCTCTGTCTCTGTCTCTCTGTCTCTCTCTCTCTCTCTCTCTCTCTCTCTCTCTCTCTCTCTCTCTCTCTCTCTCTCTCTCTGTCTCTGTCTTCTCTCTCTCTCTCTACCTCTCTCTCTCTCTCTCTCTCTCTCTCTCTCTCTCTCTCTAGCAGCAACAATCCTCTTTAAGAGATCTCTATCCACATTCGTCTCTCTCTCTCTAGCTACAGTATCAACAATTCTCTTTTAAGAGATCTCTATCCACATTCGTCTCTCTTTGTACAGCTAAGCTGTTGGCTCAATGTGATATCAATAATTATTCCAACCCCTTTGGATCAAAGAAAACACAGAATGAAAATCGTTTAAACATGAAGAATGCTTCATTCTTTAATATTTCCTTCTGGTTCTCCTGATAGTAGTGGGGAGGGAGGGAGGGAGAGAGAGAGAGAGAGAGAGAGAGAGAGATAGAGAGAGAGAGAGAGAGAGAGAGAGAGAGACTGATAGTGTGCAGGAAATCAGCTGGTTGCTGTGAAGGAAGCAGTCATTACCTGGATAAAGCATATTGGATGTTTTCCTTACTAAATCAACCCAAGCCCTTTGGCTGACTTTCATCACCCACTATTCCTGGGTATTCAATAAAAGCCAGATGTTTTCCTTTAGGAGCCTGGGAGTGGGATTAAAACCAGCAGCATGGCCTGTCCTATAGAATACACTTCATTTACTCTCCGTTCAGGCACCACTGCTGTCAGCCAGTCAGCCAGTCAGACAGCAAGCCAGGTAGTCAGGTAGTCAGTCCCCAGCCAGTCAGCCAGTCAGACAGCAAGCCAGGTAGTCAGGTAGTCAGTCCCCAGCCAGTCAGCCAGTCAGACAGCAAGCCAGGTAGTCAGTCCCCAGCCAGTCAGCCAGTCAGACAGCAAGCCAGGTAGTCAGTCCCCAGCCAGTCAGCCAGTCAGACAGCAAGCCAGTTAGTCAGGTAGTCAGTCTCCAGCCAGTCAGAGAGTCAGACAGCAAGCCAGGTAGTCAGGTAGTCAGTCCCCAGCCAGTCAGAGAGTCAGACAGCAAGCCAGGTAGTCAGGTAGTCAGTCCCCAGCCAGACAGCCAGTCAGTCAGCAAGCCAGGTAGTCAGGTAGTCAGTCCCCAGTCGGCCAGCCAGACAGTCAGACAGGTAGTCAGGTAGTCAGGCCCCAGTCGGCCAGCCAGACAGTCAGACAGGTAGTCAGGCCCCAGTCAGCCAGTCAGCAAGCCAGGCCTCAGTCAAACAGTCAGACAGTAAGCCAGGTAGTCAGACCCCAGTCAGACAGCCAGTCAGACAGCAAGCCAGGTAGTCAGACCCCAGTCAGACAGCCAGCCAGTCAGCAAGCCAGGTAGTCAGGCCCCAGTCAGACAGCCAGTCAGACAGCAAGCCAGGTAGTCAGACCCCAGTCAGACAGCCAGCCAGTCAGCAAGCCAGGTAGTCAGGCCCCAGTCAACCAGTCAGCAAGCCAGGCCCCTGTCAGTCAGCCAATCAGCCAGTCAGCCAGCCAGGCCCCTGTCAGTCAGCCAATCAGCCAGTCAGCCAGCCAGGCCCCTGTCAGCCAGTCAGCCAGCCAGTCACACCCCAGTCAGCCAGCCAGTCACACCCCAGTCAGCCAGCCAGCCAGCCAGGTCCCTGTCAGCCAGTCAGCCAGCCAGTCACACCCCAGTCAGCCAGCCAGCCAGCCAGGCCCCTGTCAGTCAGCCAGCCAGCCAGTCACACCCCAGTCAGCCAGCCAGCCAGCCAGGCCCCAGTCAGCCAGCCAGCCAGCCAGGCCCCTGTCAGTCAGCCAGCCAGCCAGGCCCCTGTCAGTCAGCCAATCAGCCAGTCAGCCAGCCAGGCCCCTGTCAGCCAGTCAGCCAGCCAGGCCCCTGTCAGTCAGCCAGCCAGCCAGTCACACCCCAATCAGCCAGTCAGCCAGCCAGGACCCTGTCAGTCAGCCAGCCAGTCACACCCCAGTCAGCCAGCCAGCCAGCCAGGCCCCTGTCAGTCAGCCAGCCAGCCAGTCACACCCCAGTCAGCCAGCCAGCCAGCCGGCTGTCTGTGTCTGTATCTAATGACACCATTCCCTAGTGCATTACTTTTGACCAAAGCCCCATGTAATGCACTAGTAGGGTGCCATTTTGCATGCGGCAGAGCCAAACACTTATCCTGGATCAGAGGCCCCCTGCTGCTGTGTTCACACCCATAACTCAGAACACAATACTGGGCCAGGTCCTGCTGTGAGAATCAATACTGGGCCAGGTCCTGCTGTGAGAATCAATACTGGGCCAGATCCTGCTGTGAGAATCAATACTGGGCCAGATCCTGCTGTGAGAATCAATACTGGGCCAGATCCTGCTGTGAGAATCAATACTGGGCCAGATCCTGCTGTGAGAATCAATACTGGGCCAGGTCCTGCTGTGAGAATCAATACTGGGCCAGATCCTGCTGTGAGAATCAATACTGGGCCAGATCCTGCTGTGAGAATCAATACTGGGCCAGATCCTGCTGTGAGAATCAATACTGGGCCAGATCCTGCCGTGAGAATCAATACTGGGCCAGATCCTGCCGTGAGAATCAATACTGAGCCAGGTCCTGCCGTGAGAATCAATACTGGGCCAGATCCTGCCGTGAGAATCAATACTGGGCCAGATCCTGCCGTGAGAATCAATACTGGGCCAGATCCTGCTGTGAGAATCAATACTGGGCCAGATCCTGCCGTGAGAATCAATACTGGGCCAGATCTGCTGTGAGAATCAATACTGGGCCAGATCCTGCCGTGAGAATCAATACTGGGCCAGATCCTGCCGTGAGAATCAGCTACTGGGCCAGATCGCTGTGAGAATCAATACTGGGCCAGATCCTGCTGTGAGAGAATCAATACTGGGCCAGATCTCTGTGAGAATCAATACTGGGCCAGATCCTGCTGTGAGAATCAATACTGGGCCAGGTCCTGCTGTGAGAATCAATACTGGGCCAGATCCTGCTGTGAGAATCAATACTGGGCCAGATCCTGCTGTGAGAATCAATACTGGGCCAGATCCTGCTGTGAGAATCAATACTGGGCCAGATCCTGCTGTGAGAATCAATACTGGGCCAGATCCTGCTGCGAGAATCAATACTGGGCCAGATCCTGCTGTGAGAATCAATACTGGGCCAGATCCTGCTGTGAGAATCAATACTGGGCCAGATCCTGCTGTGAGAATCAATACTGGGCCAGATCCTGCTGTGAGAATCAATACTGGGCCAGATCCTGCTGTGAGAATCAATACTGGGCCAGATCCTGCCACTGCACTGTAGATAAGCAGGTCTTGGATCTCTCCCAGAATCAAAGTTCACCACACACACACCACACACACACCACACACACACCCAGCACACACCCACCCACCACACACACACCACACCCACCCACCACACACACACCACACACACACCCACCCACCCACCCACCACCCACCCACCACACACACACCACACACACACCCACCCACCCACCACCCACCCACCACACACACCCACCCACCCACCACCCACCCACCACACACACACCACACACACACCCAGCACACACCCACCCACCACACACACACCCACCACACACACACCACCCAGTGGACTGTTTTCAGAGTATTATTGATTGTAGACATTAGACTTTATTGAGGAATCACTGGAAGCTATGGATTATGTGTGATGATGATGCAATCTGGCTCCCATACCTAAACCACCGTTTTATCATGGACAGACCTGTTCCTAACCCTGACCCTAACCCAATCTGGCTCCCATACCTAAACCACAGTTTTGTCATGGACAGACCTGTTCCTAACCCTGAACCTGACCCTGACTCTAACCCTGACCCTAACCTTGACCCTGACCCTAACCTTAACCCTGACCCTAATCACAACCCTAACCCTAACCCTAATCCTAACCCTGACCCTAACCCTAATCCTAACCCTGACCCTAACCACGACCCTAACCCTAACCCTAATCCATACCCTGGCCTTAACCTAATCCTAACCCTGACCCTAACCACGACCTAACCATAATCCTAACCCTGACCCTAACCTACGACCCTAATCTAACCCTAATCCTAACCTGACCCTAACCACGACCCTAACCCTAACCCTAACCCTAATGCTAACCCTGACCCTGATCCTAACCCTGACCCTGACCTGACCTAACCTAACCCTAATCCTAACCTAACCCTAATCCTAACCCTGACCTAACCACGACCCTAACCCTAACCCTAATCCTAACCCTGACCCTAACCCTGCCATGCAACGTGGATGTGGCTGAACTGGCCCAGCACTATGGGAACTTGCTTGGGCCACATACCTCTAGTCAGACTTGGCCCAACCTTCTGACCAGATCTAGCCCATATGATGTGTTGCTATGCCAACACTGATCCATACATGTACCACCAACTAACCAGATGTGACCCACAGTTGTCTGCTGCCTGGGGAGGGAAGCTCATTGGATATACACTATATTTACAAAAGTATGTGAACACCCCTTCAAATTAGTGGATTTGGCTATTTCAGCCACACCTGTTGCTGACAGGTGTATAAAATCGAGCGCACAGCCATGCAATCTCCATAGACAAACATTGGCAGTAGAATGGCCTTACTGAAGAGCTCAGTGACTTTCAACGTGGAACCGTCATAGGATGCTGCCTTTCTAACAAGTCAATTCATCAAACTTCTGCCCTGCTAGAGTGGAAACGTCTAGGAGCAACAACGGCTCAGCCGCGAAGTGGTAGGCCACACAAGCTCACAGAACTGGACCACCGAGTGCTGAAAATAGTTTGTCCTCGGTTGCAACACTCACTATCGAAGTTCCAGACTGCCTCTGAAAGCAATGTCAGCACAATAACTGTTCGTAGGGAGCTTCATGAAATGGGTTTCCATGGCCGAGCAAGCCGCACACACGGACAAATCTGGGTTTTGCGGATGCCAGGAGAAGCGCTACCTGCCCGAATGCATAGTGCCAACTGTAACGTTTGGTGGAGGAGGATAATGTTCTGGGGCTGTTTTCATGGTTCGAGACTGGGCTCCTAGTTCAGTGAAAGGAAATCTTAACGCTACAGCATACTATGACATTCTAGACGAGTTCTGTGCTTCCAACTTTGTGGCAACAGTTTGGGAAGGCCCTTTCCTGTTTCGCATGACAATGCCCCCATTCCAAAGCAAGGTCCATACAGAAAGGGTTTGTTGAGATCGGTGTGGAAGAACTTGACAGAGCCCTGACCTCAACCCCATCGAACACCTTTGGGACGGGTGGAACGCCGACTCGAGCCAGGCTAATCACCCAACATCAGTGCCCGACCTCACTAATGCTCTTGTGGCTGAATGGAAGCAAGTCCCCGCAGCAATGTTCCAACATCTAGTGGAAAGCCTTCCCAGAAGAGTGGAGGCTGTTATAGCAGCAAAGGGGGGACCAACTCCATATTAATGGATGTGATTTTGGAATGAGATGTTGGAGGAGCAGGTGTCCACATCCTGCTGGCCATGTAGTGTACTATGTAGTGTACTATGTAGTGAACTATTTTACATTTACATTTTCGTCATTTAGCAGACGCTCTTATCCAGAGCCACTTACAAATTGGTGCATTCACCTTATGATAGCCAGTGGGACAACCACTTTACAATATATTTTTTTCCTTTGGGGTGGGGTAAGGGGTGGTAGAATGATTACTTTATCCTATCCCAGGTATTCCTTAAAGAGGTGGGGTTTCAAGTGTCTCCGAAGGTGGTGAGTGACTCGCTGTCCTGGCGTAAGCGAGGGAGCTTGTTCCACCATTGGGGTGCCAGAGCAGCGAACAGTTTTGACTGGGCTGACATTTAACAAGCTATGTAGTGTACTATGACTTACCCTTCATTCCAAACTTGTTGCATCTGCCATATTTGTTGATGACAATGAAGAGGAGGATGAGGAGAACACTGGGGAAACCAGCCAGTCCTACTGCTATCAACACCTGGAGACAGACAGACAGACAGGTTAGGAGAACACTAATGAAACCAGCCAGTCCTACTGCTATCAACACCTGGAGACAGACAGACAGACAGGTTAGGAGAACACTGGTGAAACCATTTGAACAAGGCATTTAGCCAAGAGACTTTAACATTACTGTAACTCAACATGTTAACAAGGCATTTAGCCAAGAGATTTTCATTGACATTTTAGTCATTTAGCAGACGCTCTTATCCAGAGCGACTTACAGTTTGTGAGTGCATACATTTTTTTATTATTTTTTTCATACTGGCCCCCCGTGGGAATCAAACCCACAACCCTGGCATTGCAAACGCCATGCTCTACCAACTGAGCTACATCCCTGCCGGCCATTCTCTCCCCTACCCTGGATGACGCTGGGCCAATTGTGCGCCGCCCCATGGGTCTCCCGGCCGGCTACGACAGAGCCTGGATTTAATCTCAATAGCCAGAATTAGTTTACTCTTTGCCAACAGTGGCAAGACCACCATGTTATTAATCTGTTTCACAAACATCATTAGGGCACTATGGATACGTCCCAAATCACACCCTATAGGGAATAGGGTGCCATTTGAGATACAACCTATGTCATTATAAACTCACCCCAAATGTCTCCTGTTCTGTCCTGATGGCATTGTCTGATGGCATTGGGCTTCCTGGAATACAGACAGTCAGAGACACAGTATGAGTACTGGAGAATAAAACTCACTCCCAAATGGCACCATATTCCCTACATAGTGCACTAGCTTTGACCAGAGCCCAATGGGCCCATTTGGATTGCACACTAAATCCAAGAGCAGAAATGTTGAGTAAAAGTCTACAGACAGGCACGCTGCAATCTTTAAACACAATATCACTTAAAACAGTTTCCTTATCAGAAGAAATGATACACTGGCAGTTATTTAAATAAAATAACAGAAGACATGAAAAGGACAAGCTGTAGTGAAGTGAAGTGAACACACACACACACACACACACACACACACACACACACACACACACAGACTCACACAACCATGAAATCTCTGTCTGCTCTTGGGGGATAGAGACTGAGGGCTGAGAGAAGGCTGGAGATCAGAGAGGAATTGGGGGTGTCTGTGTGTTTGTGTGTGTGTGTCAAATTAACAGTCCTTTTTCTCAGCCCTGTAGTAACTATAGTAACTAAAAGCACCCTATTAATGGCACCCTATTCCCTATATAGTGCACTACTTTAGACCAGAGAATGGCACCCTATTCCCTATATAGTGCACTACTTTAGACCAGAGAATGGCACCCTATTCCCTATATAGTGCACTACTTTAGACCAGAGAATGGCACCCTATTCCTCATATAGTGCAACTACTTTAGACTCAGAGAATGGCACCCTATTCCCTATATAGTGCACTAGTTTAGACCAGAGAATGGCACCCTATTCCCTATATAGTGCACTACTTTAGACCAGAGAATGGCACCCTATTCCCTATATAGTGCACTACTTTAGACCAGAGGACTTCTCTGAAGCTGTATAACTTCTCCCAGCGATGAAAGCTGCCAGAGAGCGTGGGGACACCATCTACTACAACAGGCTCATTGTCCCTCCTCCCTCCCAAAGGCCTGGGAGGAGAGAGAGAGCCTCAGGGTCAGTAGCTTCAACCCAACATCGCACGCACGCACGCACGCACGCACGCACGCACGCACGCACGCACGCACACACACGCACACACACACACACACACACACACACACACACACACACACACACACACACACACACACACAGACACAGACACAGACACAGACACAGACACAGACACACACACACACACAGACACAGACACACACACAGACACACACACGCATGCACGCACGCACACACACACACACACACACATACATAAGCACACACACACGCACGCACACACACCAATAGACAATCACAAGTGCCTGATTGACTGTCTATTAGCCAAAAAAATTAAAAATTGTATTTTATAAATGTTTTCCCCATTTTATGTCTATCTCCGATAAGCTGCCAAGGAAAGGGCTAAAAATAGCCAATATTAATAAATGTAGCCTTAGAAATAAGCTTAATGAAATAAATAACTTGAAATCAGATAACATCCATATACTGGCCATCTCTGAAACTCACTTAGATAAAACATCTATAGAAGAGACAGGAATGCTAATGGGGGAGGTGTTGCTGTATATATTCAGATTCATATTCCTCTAAAGCTTAGAGAGGATCTCATGCCAAGTGTTATTGAAGTGTGGTGGTTGCAAGGTCACCTGCCTCATCGAAAGCCTCTTCTTTTGGGGTGTTGCTATAGGGCCACCCAGTGCTAACAGTCAGTATCTGGATAATATGTGTGCAATGCTTGACAATGAATGTGATATTAACAGAGAGGTGTATTTTCTGGGTTACCTGAACATTGATTGGTTAGCAACTAGCTGTCTGGTGACTAATGCCTGTAATATGATCCAGGTTATCAGTCAACCAACTAGAGTGTATACCAATAGTGTTGGATCTGTGACATCCAGTTCAGTGGTGGCTGCTGAGGGGAGGACGGCTCATCGGAACGGAGTCCATGGAACGGTATCAACCATAGGGAAACTACGTTTGACTCCGTTCCATGGACTCCGTTCCAGACATTATTATGAGCCGTCCTCCCCTCAGCAGCCTCCGCTGATCCACATGTATTGATCGTATCTTCACTAACGCTGCAGAGCTTTGCTCCAAAGCAATATCAGTTCCCATTTCCTGCAGTGACCATAACATGGCAATACCAAGGACAACAGGGACAGCCAAAGTACCAAAGGCAGGACCTAAAGTCATTTATCAGAGATCATACAAATGTTTTCTCAGGACTATTTTAGTTGAATATGTAAAAAATGTATGTTGGTCTGATGTGTGTGAGGAAGTGAATCCAGATGCAGCACTGGAAGTATTTGTAGAATTATTCATGAAATTTTTTGACAAGCACCTGTTATTTAACTAACTGAGAAAACTGTTAGAGCCCCCTGGATTGATGATGAATTGATAAATTGGTTCAAAGACATGATGCAAAAAGAGGTGGCCAACAAGTCAGGCTGCTCAGCTGATTGGTTGACACACTGTCAATTTGGAAATGTTGTGACTAAACTTAACAAAAGCAAAAAGAAGAAGAAATGATATAACCAAACCAAGATAAATTACATAAAACACATTGGAAAAATACTTTGGAGAACCTTAAATGATATCATGGGCAAACAAAAAACAATTCATCTCCATCGCTTATTGAAGTTAAT
>NW_025534957.1:92500-133452 GCF_020615455.1 Coregonus clupeaformis
AACAGTGCTCTAATACCCAGCTAAATGCTTGTGTTTCTAGCTCCAACAGTGCAGTAATACCCAGCTAAATGCTTGTGTTCCTATCTCCAACAGTGCAGTAATACCTAGCTAAATGCTTGTGTTTCTAGCTCCAACAGTGCAGTAATACCCAGCTAAATGCTTGTGTTTCTAGCTCCAACAGTGCTGTAATACCCAGCTAAATGCTTGTGTTTCTAGCTCCAACAGTGCAGTAATACCCAGCTAAATGCTTGTGTTTCTAGCTCCAACAGTGCTGTAATACCCAGCTAAATGCTTGTGTTTCTAGCTCCAACAGTGCAGTAATACCCAGCTAAATGCTTGTGTTTCTAGCTCCAACAGTGCAGTAATACCTAGCTAAATGCTTGTGTTTCTAGCTCCAACAGTGCTGTGATACCCAGCTAAATGCTTGTGTTTCTAGCTCCAACAGTGCTGTGATACCCAGCTAAATGCTTGTGTTTCTAGCTCCAACAGTGCAGTAATACCCAGCTAAATGCTTGTGTTTCTAGCTCCAACAGTGCAGTAATACCCAGCTAAATGCTTGTGTTTCTAGCTCTAACAGTGCAGTAATACCCAGCTAAATGCTTGTGTTTCTAGCTCCAACAGTGCAGTAATACCCAGCTAAATGCTTCTGTTTCTAGCTCCAACAGTGCAGTAATACCCAGCTAAATGCTTGTGTTTCTATTCTAGCTCCAACAGTGCAGTAATACCTAGCTATATGCTTGTGTTTCTAGCTCCAACAGTGCAGTAATACCCAGCTAAATGCTTGTGTTTCTAGCTCCAACAGTGCAGTAATACCCAGCTAAATGCTTGTGTTTCTAGCTCCAACAGTGCAGTAATACCCAGCTAAATGCTTGTGTTTCTAGCTCCAACAGTGCAGTGATACCCAGCTAAATGCTTGTGTTTCTAGCTCCAACAGTGCTGTAATACCCAGCTAAATGCTTGTGTTTCTAGCTCCAACAGTGCAGTAATACCCAGCTAAATGCTTGTGTTTCTAGCTCCAACAGTACAGTAATACCCAGCTAAATGCTTGTGTTTCTAGCTCCAACAGTGCAGTAATACCCAGCTAAATGCTTGTGTTTCTAGCTCCAACAGTGCAGTAATACCCAGCTAAATGCTTGTGTTTCTATCTCCAACAGTGCAGTAATACCCAGCTAAATGCTTGTGTTTCTAGCTCCAACAGTGCAGTAATACCCAGCTAAATGCTTGTGTTTCTAGCTCCAACAGTGCAGTAATACCCAGCTAAATGCTTGTGTTTCTATCTCCAACAGTGCAGTAATACCCAGCTAAATGCTTGTGTTTCTAGCTCCAACAGTGTGGTAATACCCAGCTAAATGCTTGTGTTTCTATCTCCAACAGTGCAGTAATACCCAGCTAAATGCTTGTGTTTCTAGCTCCAACAGTGCAGTAATACCCAGCTAAATGCTTGTGTTTCTAGCTCCAACAGTGCAGTAATACCCAGCTAAATGCTTGTGTTCCTATCTCCAACAGTACAGTAATATCTAGCTAAATGCTTGTGTTTCTAGCTCCAACAGTGCAGTAATACCCAGCTAAATGCTTGTGTTTCTAGCTCCAACAGTGCAGTAATACCCAGCTAAATGCTTGTGTTTCTAGCTCCAACAGTGCAGTAATACCCAGCTAAATGCTTGTGTTTCTAGCTCCAACAGTGCAGTAATACCCAGCTAAATGCTTGTGTTTCTAGCTCCAACAGTGCAGTAATACCCAGCTAAATGCTTGTGTTTCTAGCTCCAACAGTGCAGTAATACCCAGCTAAATGCTTGTGTTTCTAGCTCCAACAGTGCAGTAATACCCAGCTAAATGCTTGTGTTTCTAGCTCCAACGGTGCAGTAATACCCAGCTAAATGCTTGTGTTTCTAGCTCCAACAGTGCAGTAATACCCAGCTAAATGCTTGTGTTCCTATCTCCAACAGTACAGTAATATCTAGCTAAATGCTTGTGTTTCTAGCTCCAACAGTGCAGTAATACCCAGCTAAATGCTTGTGTTTCTAGCTCCAACAGTGCAGTAATACCTAGCAATAAAAAAATATACAACACACACATAATCCAGAAAAATACAAATGACATAGAAATTAAGAAATACCAGAACGAGCAATGTCAGAGACCGGAATATAAATACATATACATATAATGGTGCAGCAGTAGTTATATAGGATGGTGTGTATAGACATTATGGACAGTAGATGAATAGAGAAGGTGTGTACAGCAGGCAAGACAGGTTGACTAGATTAATTTGCAGGTTTTGGTGATCCAATGGTGAAAGCGCCATATCATACAAAAAATTATACAAGTAAATGTACCAAATATACAACGGCAATAGGCCAAAATAAATAGCCTCTGTATCAGGTTTATCCTGGTCTATCTGGAAGGACACAGAAACCAAACGGATATTTCATCACCATTCATCAATGGATGAATAATGGTCTCTTCTTCAACGTACTGACATCAAAGCATCGCACGCAGGCCAAGTTCCCTACAGCGGCTTGGGAAAGTATTCACCCCCTTGGTATTAGTATTCACCCCCCTTGGTATTAGTATTCACCCCCCTTGGCATTAGTATTCACTCCCATTGGCATTAGTATTCACCCCCCTTGGCATTAGTATTCACCCCTTGGCATTAGTATTCACCCCCCTTGGCATTAGTATTCACCCCCCTTTGCATTAGTATTCACCCCCTTGGCATTAGTATTCACCCCCCTTGGCATTAGTTTTCACCCCCCTTGGCATTAGTATTCACCCCCCTTGGCATTAGTATTCACCCCCCTTGGTATTAGTGTTCACCCCCCTTGGCATTAGTATTCACCCCCCTTGGCATTAGTATTCACCCCCCTTGGCATTAGTATTCACCCCCCTTGGTATTAGTATTCACCCCCCTTGGCATTAGTATTCACCCCCTTGACATTAGTATTCACCCCCCTTGGTATTAGTATTCACCCCCTTGGCATTAGTATTCACCCCCCTTGGCATTAGTATTCACCCCCCTTGGCATTAGTATTCACCCCCCTTGGCATTAGTATTCACCCCCTTGGTATTAGTATTCACCCCCCTTGGCATTAGTATTCACCCCCCTTGGCATTAGTATTCACCCCCCTTGGCATTAGTATTCACCCCCCTTGGCATTAGTATTCACCCCCTTGGCATTAGTATTCACCCCCCTTTGGCATTAGTATTCACCCCCTTGGTATTAGTATTCACCCCCTTGGCATTAGTATTCACCCCCTTGGTATTAGTATTCACCCCCCTTGGTATTAGTATTCACCCCCCTTGGCATTAGTATTCACCCCCTTGGTATTAGTATTCACCCCCTTGGCATTAGTATTCACCCCCTTGGCATTAGTATTCACCCCCTTGGCATTAGTATTCACCCCCCTTGGCATTAGTATTCACCCCCTTGGTATTAGTATTCACCCCCCTTGGTATTAGTATTCACCCCCCTTGGCATTAGTATTCACCCCCCTTGGTATTAGTATTCACCCCCCTTGGCATTAGTATTCACCCCCCTTGGCATTAGTATTCACCCCCCTTGGTATTAGTATTCACCCCCCTTGGTATTAGTATTCACCCCCCTTGGCATTAGTATTCACCCCCCTTGGTATTAGTATTCACCCCCCTTGGTATTAGTGTTCACCCCCCTTGGCATTTTTCCTATTTTGTTGCCTTACAACCTGGAATTAAAACGGATTTTTGGGGGGTTTGTATAATTTGATTTACACAACATGCCTACCACTTTGAAGATGCAAAATATTTTTTGTTGTGAAACAAACAAGAAATAAGACAAAAAAAATAGGTGCATAACTATTCACCTCAAAGCCCCCCCCTTATCCAGAGCGACTTCCAATTAGTGAGTGCATACATTTTTCATACTGGCCCCCCGTGGGAAACGAACCCACAACCCTTGCGTTGCAAGCGCCATGCTCTACCAACTGAGCTACAGCAGGGCCAATATAATATAATAACACTAGTAAGTCAAAACACCATATTCCACAATTTCTGAAAATGAGATGAAAAAGGGTCATGTAAATGATTGAATGAATGAATGAATGAGTGATATGAATGATATTCTGCTTCCATTTATCGTGCTAATATGCCACCGATTCTTAGGTGTCAGACTTAACTGTCTTCTACCACTAGAAGCTCCAAATTGAATAATCCAAATGTGCATTTAGCTAAATCTGGCGCAATGCATCCATTTGCTTTTAGCTAAATAATTTCTCACTGTTCTGAGAATTATATTTTTGTTGTACGTTGTCCCTGTCTAAGAAGATGTTGTGGTTACCGTCAGGGTCGGGGTCAAAGGGCGGTGCCATGAGGAAGTGTCCGTAGACGGTCTTGGTGACGGTCCCCAGGGAGTTGGAGGCCTCCAGCGTGTAGTTCCCATTGTCGAAGTGTGTTGGGTTCTTAAAAGTCAGACAGCCCTCCAGATAGTCCTGGTAGAAATCCATCTCTGTTCTGATGTAGTCACTCTGCAGGATCTCTCTCTGTGTACAATAATGATCAGAATAAAGTTTATTTTTCAACCTTTTCAAAAGACCCAGACTCTTTACATCATTGGTTCTGAATCCTTTTTGGGGGTTTTTTCCCAGCACTACTCACCTGATTGAAACAACCAGCTCATCATCAAGCCTTTGATGATTTCAGTCAGCTGTGTAGTCCCCGGGAGAAAACTAAAACATGCACCTCTTGGGGTCGCCAGGAGCAGGATTTGTAAATGCTGCTTTCCATAATAGAGATGAATAAAAAGTAATGAAATCCCACCTGTTTGTGGTACCATCGCAGTGTGGGGGAGGGATAGCCTCTCACTGTGAACTCTATGCAGGTGTCATGGCGCCGCTCAGGCTCGGCCAGTTTCAGGATGACTGGTGGAACTGTAAGGGGAGCAGAGGAAACTGTGAGGGTTTTGACACGGCATGGCTCGGCCAGTTTCAGGATGACTGGTGGAACTGTAAGGGGAGCAGAGGAAACTGTGAGGGTTTTGACACACAATGGTGGATCTAACTTTAATTCATGGTTGGCCTTTCAATTCCACAAGCTAGATTTCACAATGCAAAACATTACGCCAGAGATGATGATCCATAAGATCAGCTGTGTGAGAGCTGAAAACACTGATATGATTAAAACCCAGATATCAGAACTATAATCCAGTTGGTTCCACATTTCCATGACAGTATTTCCCTGAATAAGCAGTAAAATGGCAGCTCTCCCAGAACCAGGGTCCAGCACCCTATTCCCTACATAGAGTAGTGCACTACTTTTGACCAGGGCCCAGCACCCTATTCCCTACATAGAGTAGTGCACTACTTTTGACCAGGGCCCAGCACCCTATTCCCTACATAGAGTAGTGCACTACTTTTGACTAGGGCCCTATGACTCATCCTGTAACTACATTAACAGAAGAAAGCAGTTGCAGGATACATTTACATTTAGGTCATTTAGCAGACGCTCTTATCCAGAGAGTAATTTAGCAGACGGTCTTATCCAGAGAGTCATTTAGCAGACGCTCTTATCCAGAGAGTCATTTAGCAGACGCTCTTATCCAGAGAGTCATTTAGCAGACGCTCTTATCCAGAGAGACCATTTAGCAGACGCTCTTATCCAGAGCGTACAGAGATACACACAGGAAGCAGCTAAACCTGTCTGCCTGGTCTGCCTCCCAAATGGTACCCTATTCCCTATATAGTGCACTACTTTTCAATAGAGCCTTTATGGTCCCTGGTCAAAAGTAGTGCACTATGTAGGGTATAGGGTGCTGGGCCCTGGTCAAAAGTAGTGCACTACTCTATGTAGGGAATTATTCAACTCCCTTATTTACTGGGTGAAATACCACAGTGTGCCGTCACAGCTGCAAGATGTGTGACCAGTTGCCACAAGAAAAGGGCAACCAGTGAAGAACAAACACCATTGGAAATACAACCCATATTTATGTTGATTTATTTTCCCATTTGTACTTTAACTATTTGCACATCGTTACAACACTGTATATATACAGTGGGGAGAACAAGTATTTGATACACTGCCGATTTTGCAGGTTTTCCTACTTACAAAGCATGTAGAGGTCTGTAATTTTTATCACATTGTATGATTTTTAAGTAATTAATTTGTATTTTATTGCATGACATAAGTATTTGATACATCAGAAAAGCAGAACTTAATATTTGGTACAGAAACCTTTGTTTGCAATTACAGAGATCATACGTTTCCTGTAGGTCTTGACCAGGTTTGCACACACTGCAGCAGGGATTTTGGCCCACTCCTCCATACAGACCTTCTCCAGATCCTTCAGGTTTCGGGGCTGTCGCTGGGCAATACGGACTTTCAGCTCCCTCCAAAGATTTTCTATTGGGTTCAGGTCTGGAGACTGGCTAGGCCACTCCAGGACCTTGAGATGCTTCTTACGGAGCCACTCCTTAGTTTCCCTGGCTGTGTGTTACAGGTCGTTGTCATGCTGGAAGACCCAGCCACGACCCATCTTCAATGCTCTTACTGAGGGAAGGAGGTTGTTGGCCAATATCTCGCGATACATGGCCCCATCCATCCTCCCCTCAATACGGTGCAGTCATCCTGTCCCCTTTGCAGAAAAGTATCCCCAAAGAATGATGTTTCCACCTCCATGCTTCACGGTTGGGATGGTGTTCTTGGGGTTGTACTCATCCTTCTTCCTCCAAACACGGCGAGTGGAGTTTAGACCAAAAAGCTCTATTTTTGTCTCATCAGACCACATGACCTTCTCCCATTCCTCCTCTGGATCATCCAGATGGTCATTGGCAAACTTCAGACAGGCCTGGACATGCGCTGGCTTGAGCAGGGGGACCTTGCGTGCGCTGCAGGATTTTAATCCATGATGGCGTAGTGTGTTACTAATGGTTTTCTTTGAGACTGTGGTCCCAGTTCTCTTCAGGTCATTGACCAGGTCCTGCCGTGTAGTTCTGGGCTGATCCCTCACCTTCCTCATGATAATTGATGCCCCACGAGGTGAGATCTTGCATGGAGCCCCAGACCGAGGGTGATTGACCGTCATCTTGAACTTCTTCCATTTTCTAATAATTGCGCCAACAGTTGTTGCCTTCTCACCAAGCTGCTTGCCTATTGTCCTGTAGCCCATCCCAGCCTTGTGCAGGTCTACAATTTTATCCCTGATGTCCTTACACAGCTCTCTGGTCTTGGCCATTGTGGAGAGGTTGGAGTCTGTTTGATTGAGTGTGTGGACAGGTGTCTTTTATACAGGTAACGAGTTCAAACAGGTGCAGATTAATACAGGTAATGAGTGGAGAACAGGAGGGCTTCTTAAAGAAAAACTAACAGGTCTGTGAGGGCCGGAATTCTTACTGGTTGGTAGGTGATCAAATACTTGTGTCATGCAATAAAATGCAAATTAATTACTTAAAAATCATACAATGTGATTTTCTGGATTGTTGTTTTAGATTCCGTCTCTCACAGTTGAAGTGTACCTATGATAAAAATTACAGACCTCTACATGCTTTGTAAGTAGGAAAACCTGCAAAATCGGCAGTGTATCAAATACTTGTTCTCCCCACTGTAGCTCTGAATCCACGATATGGCAGAGGTTGAAAAGCCATAACAGGTAAGTTTTCTTAACAACAGGTTATGGTCAATAATATTAAAGGCTGCACCGAAATCTAACAGTACAGCTCCCACAATCTTCTTATTATCAATTTATTTAAATCAATCATCAGTGCATGTTGAGTGCCCTTCTTTATAAGCATGCTGACAGTCTGTTGTTAATTTGTTTACAGAGAAATAGCATTGTATTTGGTCAAACACAATTTTTTCCAACAGTTTGCTAAGAGCTGGCAGCAAGCTGATAGGTCTGCTGTTAAAACCAGTAAAGGCTGCTTTACCACTCTTGGGTAGCGGAATGCCTTTGGCTTCTCTCCAGGCCTGAGGACAAAGACTTTCCTCTAGACTCAGATTAAAGATAAGGCAAGACATGAAAATGGTTGTTTAGTAATGATCAACAAACAATTTGACAGAACTTGAAGAATTTTGAAAAGAGTAATGGACGAATGTAGCACAATCCAGGTGTGGAAAGCTCTTAGAGACTTACCCAGAAAGACACACAGCTTTAATTCTCCCTCCCCTCCCCTCCCGGAGGACCTGAGCCCTAGGACCATGCCTCAGGACTACCTGGCCTGATGACTCCTGGCTGTCCCCAGTCCTCTCCCTCTCTCCCTCTCTCCCTCCCCTCCCGGAGGACCTGAGCCCTAGGACCATGCCTCAGGACTACCTGGCCTGATGACTCCTGGCTGTCCCCAGTCCTCTCCCTCTCTCCCTCTCTCCCTCCCCTCCCGGAGGACCTGAGCCCTAGGACCATGCCTCAGGACTACCTGGCCTGATGACTCCTGGCTGTCCCCAGTCCTCTCCCTCTCTCCCTCTCTCCCTCCCCTCCCGGAGGACCTGAGCCCTAGGACCATGCCTCAGGACTACCTGGCCTGATGACTCCTGGCTGTCCCCAGTCCTCTCCCTCTCTCCCTCTCTCCCTCCCCTCCCGGAGGGACCTGAGCCCCTAGGACCATGCCTCAGGACTACCTGGCCTGATGACTCCTGGCTGTCCCCAGTCCTCTCCCTCTCTCCCTCTCTCCCTCCCCTCCCGGAGGACCTGAGCCCTAGGACCATGCCTCAGGACTAACTGGCCTGATGACTCCCGGCCGTCCCCAGTCCACCTGGTCGTGCTGCTGCTCCAGTTCTGCCTGCGGCTATGGAACCCTGACCTGTTCACCGGACGTGCTACCTTGTCCCGGATCTGCTGTTCTCTCTCTCTCTCTCTCTCTCTCTCACCTGCTGTCTATGAACGTTTGAACTTCTTGAAGAACAATCTGGCCTTAATGGCCATGTACTATCTCCACCCTGCACAGCCAGAAGAGGACTGGCCACCCCTCAGAGCCTGGTTCCTCTCTAGGTTTCCTCCTAGGTTCCTGCCTTTCTAGGGAGTTTTTCCCCTCAGAGCCTGGTTCCTCTCTAGGTTTCTTCCCAGGGGATGTAGCTCAGTTGGTAGAGCATGGCGTTTGCAACGCCAGGGTTGTGGGTTCGATAAAATAATGTATGTGCTAACTGTAAGTCGCTCTGGATAAGAGCGTCTGCTAAATGACTAAAATGTAAATGTAAAATGTAGGTTCCGGCCTTTCCAGGGAGTTTTTCCTAACCACCGTGCCTCTACATCTGCATTGCTGGTCTAAAGTAGTGCACTATATAGGGAATAGGGTACCATTCTCTGGTCTAAAGTAGTGCACTATATAGGGAATAGGGTGCCATTCTCTGGTCTAACGTAGTGCACTATATAGGGAATAGAGTGCCATTCTCTGGTCTAAATTAGTGCACTATATAGGGAATAGGGTGCCATTCTCTGGTCTAAAGTAGTGCACTATATAGGGAATAGGGTGCCATCTGGGAGGCATCCTGTATCAGGGTGTGAGCTAGCATCACAGGCTGTAGGGTGTAGCCAGCTCATTGGCCACATCAATTTAACGTCATTACCAAGACAACATCTCATTGGATCCTAAATGTACCTGCATAATTCCCCTGCTCCACCTGGTAATAGATGTATTCTGTTAAGACGGTAAAGGCTGTCAATTATTCTCCAGGCTTGTTTGGCATTAATCTAATCCATATTCCAATCCTTCTGTTCTCAGCGCTCTCTAACGAGTCATCACAGCCGGTACACCTGAAATAGCTCAGTAGCTTTCACAACCTTAAATCATGCTAAAGACAATATTAGAAAGACTGCCATAAAATACAGTGTGTTTCCAATCAACGGGCATTGAGGTCTACAGTACAGATTGTTGTTATGTTCTCTCTGGCAGTTAATTGATTGATTAAAAGCATTGATTAGCTAGATGTCAAGACATTCCAGCCCTGAGTAGAGGTGATAGATGAAGACCTGTTGGTCATTCAGCAGCCGCTCTCCTCCACAGACACTTACAGTTAGTGAGTCATTCATCTTCAGATAGCTAGGTGGGACAACCACATATCACAGTCACCTGGTAGCTAGGTGGGACAACCACATATCACAGTCACCTGGTAGCTAGGTGGGACAACCACATATCACAGTCACCTGGTAGCTAGGTGGGACAACCACATATCACAGTCACCTGGTAGCTAGGTGGGACAACCACATATCACAGTCACCTGGTAGCTAGGTGGGACAACCAGATATCACAGTCACCTGGTAGCTAGGTGGGACAACCACATATCACAGTCACCTGGTAGCTAGGTGGGACAACCACATATCACAGTCACCTGGTAGCTAGGTGGGACAACCACATATCACAGTCACCTGGTAGCTAGGTGGGACAACCACATATCACAGTCACCTGGTAGCTAGGTGGGACAACCACATATCACAGTCACCTGGTAGCTAGGTGGGACAACCACATATCACAGTCACCTGGTAGCTAGGTGGGACAACCACATATCACAGTCACCTGGTAGCTAGGTGGGACAACCACATATCACAGTCACCTGGTCGCTAGGTGGGACAACCACATATCACAGTCACCTGGTAGCTAGGTGGGACAACCACATATCACAGTCACCTGGTAGCTAGGTGGGACAACCACATATCACAGTCACCTGGTAGCTAGGTGGGACAACCACATATCACAGTCACCTGGTAGCTAGGTGGGACAACCACATATCACAGTCCCCTGGTAGCTAGGTGGGACAACCACATATCACAGTCACCTGGTAGCTAGGTGGGACAACCACATATCACAGTCACCTGGTAGCTAGGTGGGACAACCACATATCACAGTCACCTGGTAGCTAGGTGGGACAACCAGATGTCACAGTCACCTGGTAGCTAGGTGGGACAACCACATATCACAGTCACCTGGTAGCTAGGTGGGACAACCACATATCACAGTCACCTGGTAGCTAGGTGGGACTACCACATATCACAGTCACCTGGTAGCTAGGTGGGACAACCACATATCACAGTCCCCTGGTAGCTAGGTGGGACAACCACATATCACAGTCACCTGGTAGCTAGGTGGGACAACCACATATCACAGTCACCTGGTAGCTAGGTGGGACAACCACATATCACAGTCACCTGGTCGCTAGGTGGGACATCCACATATCACAGTCACCTGGTAGCTAGGTGGGACAACCACATATCACAGTCACCTGGTAGCTAGATGGGACAACCACATATCACAGTCACCTGGTAGCTAGGTGGGACAACCACATATCACAGTCACCTGGTAGCTAGGTGGGACAACCACATATCACAGTCACCTGGTAACTAGGTGGGACAACCACATATCACAGTCACCTGGTCGCTAGGTGGGACAACCACATATCACAGTCACCTGATAGCTAGGTGGGACAACCAGATGTCACAGTCACCTGGTAGCTAGGTGGGACTACCACATATCACAGTCACCTGGTAGCTAGGTGGGACAACCACATATCACAGTCCCCTGGTAGCTAGGTGGGACAACCACATATCACAGTCACCTGGTAGCTAGGTGGGACAACCACATATCACAGTCACCTGGTAGCTAGGTGGGACAACCAGATGTCACAGTCATAGTACATGTTTCCTCAATATAGTCCCTGAATAGTGCAGAGCCCTATGAGCCCAGGGCAGAAGTAGTGCACTAGAAAGGGTATTGGGTACCATTTGGGAGACACCCCATACTGTATATAACCGTCCGATGGTTATCATCCCCAACACACACACACACACACACACCCCAGTGGATGGTAACCTACAGTGTACAGCCAGCTGGATGGAAGCGTTGGTCATTCCCACCATGTTCTCTGCTATGCAGGTGAGCAGGAAGCTGTTGTCGTCTCGACTTACGTTGACTAGCGTCAGGTTAATAGAATGGATGTTGGGCCAGTAGACATTAGACTGGAGAGGAGAGGAGAACAAGGTATTAGACCACAATACACATATCTCTCTCTCTCTCTCTCTCTCTCTCTCTCTCTCTCTCTCTCTCTCTCTCTCTCTCTCTCTCTCTCTCTCTCTCTCTCTCTCTCTCTCTCTCTCTCTCTCTCTCTCTCTCTCTCTCTCTCTCTCTCTCTCTCTCTCTCTACCTCCGAATGCTTGGCTATGAAAAGTCAACTGACATTTACTCCTGAGGTGCTGACCTGTTGCAGCCTCTATAATGACAATATATATATTTTTTAGGTTTTTCTTATTCTTTTTACCCCTTTTTCTCCCCAATTGGTAGTTACAGTCTTGTCCCATCGTTGCAACTCCCGTACGGACTCGGGAGAGGCAAAGGTCGAGAGCCACGCATCCTCCGAAACACGACCCTGCCAAGCCGCACTGCTTCTTGACACACTGCTCGCTGAACCGGGAAGCCAGCCGGCCCCAAATGGAGGAAACACCGTACAGCTGGTGACCGAGTCAGCTTGCAGGCGCCCGGCCCGCCACAAGGAGCCGCTAGAGTGCGATGGGACAAGGACATCCCGGCCGGCCAAACCCTCCTCTAACCCGGACCACGCTGGGCCAATTGTGTGTCGCCTCATGGGTCTCCCGGTCACGGATGGCTGCGACACAGTCCGGGATCGAACCCGGATCTGTAGTGACGCCTCAAGCACTGCAGTGCCTTAGACCGCTGCACCACTAGGGAGGCCTATAATGACTATTTGAGCCCCCTGGTCATCTATGAAAATTTGAACATCTTGAAGAACGATCTGGCCTTAATGGCCATGTACTCTTATAATCTCCACCCGGCACAGCCAGAAGAGGACTGGCCACCCCTCAGAGCCTGGTTCCTCTCTAGGTTTCTTCCTAGGTTCCTGCCTTTCTAGGGAGTTTTTCCCCTCAGAGCCTGGTTCCTCTCTAGGTTTCTTCCTAGGTTTCTGCCTTTCTAGGGAGTTTTTCCTAGCCACCGTGCTTCTACATCTGCATTGCTTGCTGTTTGGGGTTTTAATGCTGGGTTTCTGTATAAGCACTTTGTGACATCTGCAAATGTAAAAATAAATACAATTGATTGATTGAGGAGATGAGAGGTGAGGAGAGGAGATGTATAGGGTCGGTGGACATTAGACTACCGTTAGACTGGAGGACTAGAGGACAGGAGATGTATAGGGTCGGTGGACATTAGACTACCGTTAGACTGGAGGACTAGGAGAGAGAGGAGATGTATAGGGTCGGTGGACATTAGACTACCGTTAGACTGGAGGACTAGAGGACAGGAGATGTATAGGGTCGGTGGACATTAGACTACCGTTAGACTGGAGGACTAGAGGAGAGGAGATGTATAGGGTCGGTGGACATTAGACTACCGTTAGACTGGAGGACTAGAGGACAGGAGATGTATAGGGTCGGTGGACATTAGACTACCGTTAGACTGGAGGACTAGAGGACAGGAGATGTATAGGGTCGGTGGACATTAGACTACCGTTAGACTGGAGGACTAGAGGAGAGGAGATGTATAGGGTCGGTGGACATTAGACTACCGTTAGACTGGAGGACAGGAGATGTATAGGGTCGGTGGACATTAGACTACCGTTAGACTGGAGGACTAGAGAAGAGGAGATGTATAGGGTGATCTGTGTGAGCTTGCGTGCATGCCTGCGTACATGTGAGTACCGGTGCGTACGTGTGTGTGTGCGTCCATCCGTGCGTGCGTGCCTGTGTTTGTACGCCTCACCAGGTGTGTGTTGATGGAGTGTAGTCCGGCGACGGTCCAGTCGACTTCGGGGAGGGGAGCTCCTGACCCGTTACAGCTGACTGTTACATTATCACCCTCCATCACCGTCAGGCCACTGCTGTGACTTACACTGATCTCTGGCACGTCTGGAGGAGGAAGAGAGAGACAGAGAGAGAGAGAGAGAGAGAGAGAGAGAGAGAGAGAGAGAGAGAGAGAGAGAGAGAGAGAGAGAGAGAGAGAGAGAGACAGAGAGAGAGAGAGAGAGAGAGAGAGAGAGAGAGAGAGAGAGAGAGAGAGAGAGAGAGAGAGAGAGAGAGAGAGAGAGAGAGAGAGAGAGAGAGAGAGAGAGAGAGAAAGAGAGACAGAGAGAGAGAGAGAGAGAGAGACAGAGAGAGAGAGAGAGAGAGAGAGAGAGAGAGAGAGAGAGAGAGAGAGAGACAGAGACAGAGCGAGAGGGACACAGAGAACGAGAGAGCGAGAGAGAGAGAGAGACAGAGAGAGAGAGAGAGAGAGAGAGACAGGAGAGAGAGAGAGAGAGCGAGAGAGAGAGAGAGAGAGAGAGAGAGAGAGAGAGAGAGAGAGAGAGAGAGAGAGAGAGAGAGAGAGAGAGAGAGAGAGAGAGAGAAAAATGTCCTCATGTATGCTACCTATATCCCCCCAATAGAATCCCCTTACTTTAATGAAGACAGCTTCTCCATCCTGGAGGGGGAAATCAATCATTTTACTAGAACAGTCTGCAGCAGCCGGCCTCACCCTACTAGAATCTAAAGTCAAATGTCTACTGTTTGCTGATGATCTGGTGCTTCGGTCCCCAACCAAGGAGGGCCTACAGCAGCACCTATATCTACTGCACAGATTCTGTCAGACCTGGGCCCTGACAGTAAATCTCAGTAAGACAAAAATAATGGTGTTCCAAAAAAGGTCCGGTTGCCAGGACCACAAATTCAAATTCCATCTAGACACCGTTGACACCGTTGACACCGTTGACACCCTAGAGCACACAAAAACTACAGACCAGTCAAAAGCTTGGAGACAAAGGTGCAAAGAGTGTGCAAAGCTGTCATCAAGGCAAAGGGTGGCTATTTGAAGAATCTAAAATCTAAAATATATTTTGATTTGTTTAACACTTTTTTGGTTACTACATGATTCCATATGTGTTATTTCATAGTTTTGATGTCTTCACTATTATTCTACAATGTAGAAAATGGTAAAAATTAAGAAACACCCTGGAATGAGGAGGTGTGTCCAAGCTTTTGACTGGTACTGTACACATACCTCGGCCTAAACATCAGCGCCACAGGTAACTTCCACAAAGCTGTGAACGATCTGAGAGACAAGGCAAGAAGGGCCTTCTATGCCATCAAAAGGAACATAAAATTTGACATACCAATTAGGATCTGGCTAAAAATACTTGAATCAGTTATAGAACCCATTGCCCTTTATGGTTGTGAGGTCTGGACTCCACTGACCAACTGAGAATTCACAAAATGGGACAAACAACAAATTGAGACTGCACGTAGAATTTTGCAAAAATATTCTCTATGTACAACGTAAAACACCAAATAATGCATGCAGAGCAGAATTAGGTCGATACCCGCTAATTATTAAAATCCAGAAAAGAGCCGTTAAATTCTATAACCACTTAAAAGGAAGCGATTCCCAAACCTTCCATAACAAAGCCATCACCTACAGAGAGATGAACTTGGAGAAGAGTCCCCTAAGTAAGCTGGTCCTGGGGCTCTGTTCACAAACACAAACAGACCCCACACAGCCCCAGGACAACAACACAATTAGACCCAACCAAATCATGAGAAAACAAAAAGAGAATTACATTGGAATGAATTATCAAAAAAACAGAGCAAACTAGAATGCTATTTGGTCCTAAACAGAGAGTACACAGTGGCAGAATACCTGACCACTGTGACTGACCCAAACTTAAGGAAAGCTTTGACTATGTACAGACTCAGTGAGCATAGCATTGCTATTGAGAAAGGCCGCCGTAGGCAGACCTGGCTCTCAAGAGAAGACAGGCTATGTGCACACTGCCCACAAAATGAGGTGGAAACTGAGCTGCACTTCCTAACCTCCTGCCAAATGTATGACCATATTAGAGACACATATTTCCCTCAGATTACACAGATCCACAAAGAATTTGAAAACAAACCCAATTTTGATAAACTCCCTTATCTACTGGGTGAAAAACCACAGTGTGCCATCACAGCTGCAAGATGTGTGACCTGTTGCAACCAGTGAAGAACAAACACCATTGTAAATACAACCCATATTTATGTTGATTTATTTTCCCATTTGTACTTTAACTATTTGCACATTGTTACAACACTGTATATAGACATAATATGACATTTGAAATGTCTTTATTCTTTTGGAACTTTTGTGAGTGTAATGTTTACTGTTCATTTCCCTTTTTCGACTGTATGTATCACCGCTGTGATAGTCTGGGGTCCAGATACAGACATGACTAAGAGGCCTCTGGCAGCCAGGTGTCATGACAACACTAATACAGAGAACAGAGCAGCAGATCACTGTGTGCTCCTGGATAAAGAGCAGCAGATCACTGTGTGCTCCTGTAGAAAGAGCAGCAGATCACTGTGTGCTCCTGTAGAAAGAGCAGCAGATCACTGTGTGCTTCTGTAGAAAGAGCAGCAGATCACTGTGTGCTCCTGTAGAAAGAGCAGCAGATCACTGTGTGCTCCTGTAGAAAGAGCAGCAGATCACTGTGTGCTCCTGTAGAAAGAGCAGCAGATCACTGTGTGCTCCTGGAGAAAGAGCAGCAGATCACTGTGTGCTCCTGTAGAAAGAGCAGCAGATCACTGTGTGCTCCTGTAGAAAGAGCAGCAGATGTTGAGACACACAAAACGAAACAAACTGGCTCACAACTGTGACCTGCTAACTGAAGACGGGTCCATGATAACTTCCTCAGACATATGAGTGGGTGTACTGGCCCCGTGTAGCTCAGTTGGTAGAGCATGGCGCTTGCAACGCCAGGGTTGTGGGTTCGTTTCCCACGGGGGGCCAGTATGAAGAAAAAAAAGTATGAAAATATATGCACTCACTAAAACTGTAAGTGGCTCTGGATAAGAGCGTCGCTAAATGACTAAAATGTCAATGTTCCTGTATAAAGAGAAAAGAGCTCAGACGATGTTGTGGATTTTCATGTTGTAATATTAGTTGAAAGGTTATAATAATAATAATATGCCGTACCAGCTGAGCTACAGAGGACCAGAGTTATGTGGGTTGTGTGTGTGTGTGTGTGTGTGTGTGTGTGTGTGTGGTCAGTGTGTGTGTGTGTGTGTGTGTGTGTGTGTGTGTGTGTGTGTGTGTGTGTGTGTGTGTGTGTGTGTGTGTGTGTGTGTGTGTGTGTGTGTGTGTGTGTGTGTGTGTGTGTGTGGTTAGTGTGTGTGTGTGTGTGTGTGTGTGTGTGTGTGTGTGTGTGTGTGTGTGTGTGTGTGTGTGTGTGTGTGTGTGTGTGTGTGTGTGTGTGGTTAGTGTGTGTGTGTGGTTAGTGTGTGTGTGTGTGTGTGTGTGTGTGTGTGGTTAGTGTGTGTGTGGTTAGTGTGTGTGTGTGTGTGTGTGTGTGTGTGTGTGTGTGTGTGTGTGTGTGTGTGTGTGTGTGTGTGTTTCCATACCACATAAGGTGATGTACATGTGTTTCAGTCGTATCTTAGAGGCTCCGGTTCTGCAGAAGAGCATCTGGGTGTGAAGCCCCGCCTCTCCTCTCTGCTGCCAAAGCTGGATCCAACGTACGTCACAACCACAGTCAAACACCACACCCTCCAGCCTCCTGGAAACAAAAACACATCACAGTCAAACACCACACACTCCAGCCTCCTGGAAACAAAAACACATCACAGTCAAACACCACACCCTCCAGCCTCCTGGAAACAAAAACACATCACAGTCAAACAGCACACCGTCCAGCCTCCTGGAAACAAAAACACATCACAGTCAAACACCACACCGTCCAGCCTCCTGGAAACAAAAACACATCACAGTCAAACACCACGCCGTCCAGCCTCCTGGAAACAAAAACACATCACAGTCAAACAGCACACCGTCCAGCCTCCTGGAAACAAAAACACATCACAGTCAAACAGCACACCGTCCAGCCTCCTGGAAACAAAAACACATCACAGTCAAACAGCACACCGTCCAGCCTCCTGGAAACAAAAACACATCACAGTCAAACAGCACACCGTCCAGCCTCCTGGAAACAAAAACACATCACAGTCAAACAGCACACCGTCCAGCCTCCTGGAAACAAAAAACACATCACAGTCAAACAGCACACCGTCCAGCCTCCTGGAAACAAAAACACATCACAGTCAAACAGCACACCGTCCAGCCTCCTGGAAACAAAAACACATCACAGTCAAACAGCACACCCTCCAGCCTCCTGGAAACAAAAACACATCACAGTCAAACAGCACACCGTCCAGCCTCCTGGAAACAAAAACACATCACAGTCAAACACCACACCGTCCAGCCTCCTGGAAACAAAAACACATCACAGTCAAACACCACACCGTCCAGCCTCCTGGAAACAAAAACACATCACAACCACAGTCAAACAGCACACCGTCCAGCCTCCTGGAAACAAAAACACATCACAGTCAAACACCACACCGTCCAGCCTCCTGGAAACAAAAACACATCACAACCACAGTCAAACAGCACACCGTCCAGCCTCCTGGAAACAAAAACACATCACAGTCAAACACCACACCGTCCAGCCTCCTGGAAACAAAAACACATCACAGTCAAACAGCACACCGTCCAGCCTCCTGGAAACAAAAACACATCACAACCACAGTCAAACAGCACACCGTCCAGCCTCCTGGAAACAAAAACACATCACAGTCAAACACCACACCGTCCAGCCTCCTGGAAACAAAAACACATCACAGTCAAACACCACACCGTCCAGCCTCCTGGAAACAAAAACACATCACAGTCAAACAGCACACCGTCCAGCCTCCTGGAAACAAAAACACATCACAGTCAAACAGCACACCGTCCAGCCTCCTGTAAGCAAAAACACACCACAGTCAAACAGCACACCCGTCCAGCCTCCTGGAAACAAAAACACATCACAGTCAAACACCACACCGTCCAGCCTCCTGGAAACAAAAACACACCACAGTCAAACAGCACACCGTCCAGCCTCCTGGAAACAAAAACACATCACAGTCAAACAGCACACTGTCCAGCCTCCTGGAAACAAAAACACATCACAGTCAAACAGCACACCGTCCAGCCTCCTGGAAACAAAAACACATCACAGTCAAACACCACACCGTCCAGCCTCCTGGAAACAAAAACACATCACAGTCAAACAGCACACCGTCCAGCCTCCTGGAAACAAAAACACATCACAACCACAGTCAAACAGCACACCGTCCAGCCTCCTGGAAACAAAAACACATCACAGTCAAACACCACACCGTCCAGCCTCCTGGAAACAAAAACACATCACAGTCAAACACCACACCGTCCAGCCTCCTGGAAACAAAAACACATCACAGTCAAACAGCACACCGTCCAGCCTCCTGGAAACAAAAACACATCACAGTCAAACAGCACACCGTCCAGCCTCCTGTAAACAAAAACACACCACAGTCAAACAGCACACCGTCCAGCCTCCTGGAAACAAAAACACATCACAGTCAAACACCACACCGTCCAGCCTCCTGGAAACAAAAACACACCACAGTCAAACAGCACACCGTCCAGCCTCCTGGAAACAAAAACACATCACAGTCAAACAGCACACTGTCCAGCCTCCTGGAAACAAAAACACATCACAGTCAAACAGCACACCGTCCAGCCTCCTGGAAACAAAAACACATCACAGTCAAACACCACACCGTCCAGCCTCCTGGAAACAAAAACACATCACAGTCAAACAGCACACCGTCCAGCCTCCTGGAAACAAAAACACATCACAGTCAAACACCACACCGTCCAGCCTCCTGGAAACAAATTATACTGTAGTGAAGGAAAACAGCCAGTTTCAGATATGAGGGATGATTTTACTGTGGAGAAGGAAACATTTAGTTTAAGATATGGGGGATGATTATACTGTAATAGGAAAACAGCTAGTTTAAGATATGAGGGGTGATTATACTGTAATAGGAAAACAGCTAGTTTAAGATATGAGGGGTGATTATACTGTAATAGGAAAACAGCTAGTTTAAGATATGAGGGGTGATTATACTGTAATAGGAAAACAGCTAGTTTAAGATATGAGGTGTGATTATACTGTAATGGGAAAACAGCTAGTTTAAGATATGGGGGATGATTATACTGTAATAGGAAAACAGCTAGTTTAAGATATGAGGGGTGATACTGTAATAGGAAAACAGCTAGTTTAAGATATGAGGGGTGATTATACTGTAATAGGAAAACAGCTAGTTTAAGATATGAGGGGTGATTATACTGTAATAGGAAAACAGCTAGTTTAAGATATGAGGGGTGATTATACTGTAATAGGAAAACAGCTAGTTTAAGATATGAGGGGTGATTATACTGTAATAGGAAAACAGCTAGTTTAAGATATGAGGGGTGATTATACTGTAATAGGAAAACAGCTAGTTTAAGATATGAGGGGTGATTATACTGTAATAGGAAAACAGCTAGTTTAAGATATGAGGGGTGATTATACTGTAATAGGAAAACAGCTAGTTTAAGATATGAGGGGTGATTATACTGTAATAGGAAAACAGCTAGTTTAAGATATGAGGGGTGATTATACTGTAATAGGAAAACAGCTAGTTTAAGATATGAGGGGTGATTATACTGTAATAGGAAAACAGCTAGTTTAAGATATGAGGGGTGATTATACTGTAATAGGAAAACAGCTAGTTTAAGATATGGGGGTGATTATACTGTAATAGGAAAACAGCTAGTTTAAGATATGAGGGTGATTATACTGTAATAGGAAAACAGCTAGTTTAAGATATGAGGGGTGATTATACTGTAATAGGAAAACAGCTAGTTTAAGATATGAGGGGTGATTATACTGTAATAGGAAAACAGCTAGTTTAAGATATGGGGGATGATTATACTGTAATAGGAAAACAGCTAGTTTAAGATATGGGGGTGATTATACTGTAATAGGAAAACAGCTAGTTTAAGATATGAGGGGTGATTATACTGTAATAGGAAAACAGCTAGTTTAAGATATGAGGGGTGATTATACTGTAATAGGAAAACAGCCAGTTTCAGATATGAGGGATGATTTTACTGTGGAGAAGGAAACATTTAGTTTAAGATATGAGGGGTGATTATACTGTAATAGGAAAACAGCTAGTTTAAGATATGGGGGGTGATTATACTGTAATAGGAAAACAGCTAGTTTAAGATATGGGGGGTGATTATACTGTAATAGGAAAACAGCTAGTTTAAGATATGAGGGGTGATTATACTGTAATAGGAAAACAGCTAGTTTAAGATATGAGGGGTGATTATACTGTAATAGGAAAACAGCTAGTTTAAGATATGAGGGGTGATTATACTGTAATAGGAAAACAGCTAGTTTAAGATATGGGGGGTGATTATACTGTAATAGGAAAACAGCTAGTTTAAGATATGAGGGGTGATTATACTGTAGTAGGAAAACAGCTAGTTTAAGATATGAGGGTGATTATACTGTAATAGGGAAAACAGCTAGTTTAAGATATGAGGGGTGATTGTGCTGTAATAGGAAAACAGCTAGTTTAAGATATGGGGATGATTATACTGTAATAGGAAAACAGCTAGTTTAAGATATGGGGGATGATTATACTGTAATAGGAAAACAGCTAGTTTAAGATATGAGGGGTGATTATACTGTAATAGGAAAACAGCTAGTTTAAGATATGAGGGGTGATTATACTGTAATAGGAAAACAGCTAGTTTAAGATATGAGGGGTGATTATACTGTAATGGAAAACAGCTAGTTTAAGATATGAGGGTGATTATACTGTAATAGGAAAACAGCTAGTTTAAGATATGAGGGGTGATTATACTGTAATAGGAAAACAGCTAGTTTAAGATATGGGGGATGATTATACTGTAATAGGAAAACAGCTAGTTTAAGATATGAGGGGTGATTATACTGTAATAGGAAAACAGCTAGTTTAAGATATGAGGGGTGATTATACTGTAATAGGAAAACAGCTAGTTTAAGATATGGGGGGTGATTATACTGTAATAGGAAAACAGCTAGTTTAAGATATGAGGGGTGATTATACTGTAGTAGGAAAACAGCTAGTTTAAGATATGAGGGGTGATTATACTGTAATAGGAAAACAGCTAGTTTAAGATATGGGGGGTGATTATACTGTAGTAGGAAAACAGCTAGTTTAAGATATGAGGGGTGATTATACTGTAATAGGAAAACAGCTAGTTTAAGATATGAGGGGTGATTATACTGTAATAGGAAAACAGCTAGTTTAAGATATGAGGGGTGATTATACTGTAATAGGAAAACAGCTAGTTTAAGATATGGGGGATGATTATACTGTAATAGGAAAACAGCTAGTTTAAGATATGAGGGGGTGATTATACTGTAATAGGAAAACAGCTAGTTTAAGATATGAGGGTGATTATACTGTAATAGGAAAACAGCTAGTTTGAGATATGGGGGTGATTATACTGTAATGGAAAACAGCTAGTTTAAGATATGAGGGGTGATTATACTGTAGTAGGAAAACAACTAGTTTAAGATATGAGGGGTGATTATACTGTAATAGGGAAAACAGCTAGTTTAAGATATGGGGGGTGATTATACTGTAATAGAAAACAGCTAGTTTAAGATATGGGGGTGATTATACTGTAATAGGAAAACAGCTAGTTTAAGATATGGGGGGTGATTATACTGTAATAGGAAAACAGCTAGTTTAAGATATGAGGGTGATTATACTGTAATAGGAAAACAGCTAGTTTAAGATATGAGGGGTGATTATGCTGTAATAGGAAACAGCTAGTTTAAGATATGGGGGGTGATTATACTGTAATAGGAAAACAGCCAGTTTAAGATATGAGGGGTGATTATACTGTAGTAGGAAAACAGCTAGTTTAAGATGTGAGGGGTGATTATACTGTAATAGGAAAACAGCTAGTTTAAGATATGGGGGTGATTATACTGTAGTAGGAAAACAGCTAGTTTAAGATATGAGGGGTGATTATACTGTAATAGGAAAACAGCTAGTTTAAGATATGAGGGGTGATTATACTGTAATAGGAAAACAGCAGTTTAAGATATGAGGGGTGATTATACTGTAATAGGAAAACAGCTAGTTTAAGATATGAGGGGTGATTATACTGTAATAGGGAAAACAGCTAGTTTAGATATGAGGGGTGATTATACTGTAATAGGAAAACAGCTAGTTTAAGATATGAGGGGTGATTATACTGTAATAGGAAAACAGCTAGTTTAAGATATGGGGGGTGATTATACTGTAATAGGAAAACAGCTAGTTTAAGATAGAGGGTGATTATACTGTAGTAGGAAAACAGCTAGTTTAAGATATGAGGGGGTGATTATACTGTAATAGGAAAACAGCTAGTTTAAGATATGGGGGTGATTATACTGTAGTAGGAAAACAGCTAGTTTAAGATATGAGGGGTGATTATACTGTAATAGGGAAAACAGCTAGTTTAAGATATGAGGGTGATTATACTGTAATAGGAAAACAGCTAGTTTAAGATATGAGGGGTGATTATACTGTAATAGGAAAACAGCTAGTTTAAGATATGGGGGATGATTATACTGTAATAGGAAAACAGCTAGTTTAAGATATGAGGGGTGATTATACTGTAATAGGAAAACAGCTAGTTTAAGATATGAGGGGTGATTATACTGTAATAGGAAAACAGCTAGTTTAAGATATGGGGGGTGATTATACTGTAATAGGAAAACAGCTAGTTTAAGATATGAGGGGTGATTATACTGTAGTAGGAAAACAGCTAGTTTAAGATAAGAGGGGGTGAATTATACTGTAATAGGAAAAACAGCTAGTTTAAGATATGGGGGGTGATTATACTGTAATAGGAAAACAGCTAGTTTAAGATATGGGGGGTGATTATACTGTAATAGGAAAACAGCTAGTTTAAGATATGAGGGGTGATTATACTGTAATAGGAAAACAGCTAGTTTAAGATATGAGGGGTGATTATACTGTAATAGGAAAACAGCTAGTTTAAGATATGAGGGGTGATTATACTGTAATAGGAAAACAGCTAGTTTAAGATATGAGGGGTGATTATACTGTAATAGGAAAACAGCTAGTTTAAGTTACAGTGGGGAAAAAAAGTTTATTAGTATATTTAGTCAGCCACCAATGGTCCAAGTTCTCCCACTTAAAAAGATGAGAGAGGCCTGTAATTTTCATCATAGGTACACGTCAACTATGACAGACAAAATGAGAAAAAAAAATCCAGAAAATCACATTGTAGGATTTTAAGACTTTATTTGCAAATTATGGTGGAAAATAAGTATTTGGTCACCTACAAACAAGCAAGATTTCTGGCTCTCATAGACCTGATAACTTCTTCTTTAAGAGGCTCCTCTGTCCTCACTCGTTACCTGTATTAATGGCACCTGTTTGAACTTGTTATCAGTATAAAAGACACCTGTCCACAACCTCAAACAGTCACACTCCAAACTCCACTATGGCCAAGACCAAAGAGCTGTCAAAGGACACCAGAAACAAAATTGTAGACCTGCACCAGGCTGGGAAGACTGAATCTGCAATAGGTAAGCAGCTTGGTTTGAAGAAATCAACTGTGAGAACAATTATTGGAAATGGGAAGACATACAAGATCACTGATAATCTCCCTCTCGATCTGGGGCTCCACGCAAGATCTCACCCTGTGGGGTCAAAATGATCACAACAACAGTGAGCAAAAATCCCAAGAACCACACGGGGGACCTAGTGAATGACCTGCAGAGAGCTGGGACCAAAGTAACAAAGCCTACCATCAGTAACACACTACGCCTTGCGGGGACTCAAATCCTGGAAGTGCCAGACGTGTCCCCCCTGCTTAAGCCAGTACATGTCCAGGCCCGTCTGAAGTTTGCTAGAGTACATTTGGATGATCCAGAAGAGGATTGGGGAGAATGTCATATGGTCAGATGAAACCAAAATAGAACTTTTTGGTAAAAACTCAACTCGTCGTGTTTGGAGGACAAAGAATGCTGGAGTTGCATCCAAAGAACACCATACCTACTGTGAAGCATGGGGGTGAAACATCATGCTTTGGGGCTGTTTTTCTGCAAAGGGACCAGGACGACTGATCCGTGTAAAGGAAAGAATGAATGGGGCCATGTATAGTGGAGATTTTGAGTGAAAACCTCCCTTCCATCAGCAAGGGCATTGGAAGATGAAACGTGGCTGGATCTTTCAGCATGACAATGATCCCAAACACACCTCCCGAGCAACAAAGGAGTGGCTTCGTAAGAAGCATTTCAAGGTCCTGGAGTGGCCTAGCCAGTCTCCCCGAGATCTCAACCCCATAGAAAATCTTTGGAGGAGTTGAAAGTCCGTGTTGCCCAGCGCGACAGCCCCAAAACATCACTGCTCTAGAGGAGATCTGCATGGAGGAATGGGCCAAAATACTAACAACAGTGTGTGAAAACCTTGTGAAGACTTACAGAAAACGTTTGACCTGTGTCATTGCCAACAAAAGGGTATATAACAAAGTATTGAGAAAATTTTGTTATTGACCAAATAATTATTGTCCACCATAATTTCGCCAAATAAATTCATTAAAAATCCCTACAAATGTGATTTTTCTGGATTTTTTTCCCTCATTTTGTCTGTCATAGTTGACGTGTACCTATGATGAAAATTACAGGCCTCTCTCATCTTTTTAAGTGGGAGAACTTGCACAATTGGTGGCTGACTAAATACTTTTTTCCCCCACTGTATGTGGGATGATTATACAGTAGTGAAGGAAAACAGCTAGTTCAAGATATGAGGGGTGATTGTACTGTAATAGGAAAGTCATTGGTAAATGAATGATTAGGCTATCAATCACAGGTTCCTATTCACTGGCTCCCACCACAATCTATTCCCTACATAAGTGCACTAAGACCAGAGAATGGCACCTATTCCCTATAGTGCACTACTTTAGACCAGAGAATGGCACCCTATTCCTCTATAGTGCACTACTTTAGACCAGAGAATGGCACCTATTCCCTATAGTGCACTACTTTAGACCAGAGAATGGCACCTATTCCCTATATAGTGCACTACTTTAGACCAGAGAATGGTACCCTATTCCCTATATAGTGCCTACTTTAGACCAGAGAATGGCACCCTATTCCCCTATAGTGCACTACTTTAGACCAGAGAATGGCACCTATTCCCTATATAGTGCACTACTTTAGACCAGAGAATGGCACCCTATTCCCTATATAGTGCACTACTTTAACCAGAGAATGGCACCTATTCCCTATATAGTGCACTACTTTAGACCAGAGAATGGTACCCTATTCCCTATATAGTGCACTACTTTAGACCAGAGAATGGCACCCTATTCCTATAAGTGCACTACTTTTAGACCAGAGAATGGCACCCTATTTCCTATATAGTGACTACTTTAGACCAGAGAATGGCACCCTATTCCCCTCTATAGTGCACTACTTTAGACCAGAGAATGGCACCCTATTCCCTATATAGTGCACTACTTTAGACCAGAGAATGGTACCTATTCCCATATAGTGCACTACTTTAGACCAGAGAATGGCACCCTATTCCCTATATAGTGCACTACTTTAGACCAGAGAATGGCACCCTATTCCCTATATAGTGCACTACTTTAGACCAGAGAATGGCACCCTATTCCTATATAGTGCACTACTTTAGACAGAGAATGGCACCCTATTCCATATAGTGCACTACTTTAGACCAGAGAATGGCACCCTATTCCCTATATAGTGCACTACTTTAGACCAGAGAATGGCACCCTATTCCCTATATAGTGCGCTACTTTAGACCAGAGAATGGTACCCTATTCCCTATATAGCACGCTACTTTAGACCAGAGAATGGCACCCTATTCTCATATAGTGCACTACTTTAGACCAGAGAATGGCACCCCTATTCCCTATATAGTGCACTACTTTAGACTCAGAGAATGGCACCCTATTTCCCCTATATAGTGCACTACTTTAGACCAGAGAATGGCAACCTTTCTTCCCTATAGTGCACTACTTTAGACCAGAGAATGGCACCCTATTCCCTATATAGTGCACTACTTTAGACCAGAGAATGGTACCCTATTCCCTATATAGTGCACTACTTTAGACCAGAGAATGGCACCCTATTCCCTACTATAGTGCACTACTTTAGACCAGAGAATGGCACCCTATTCCCTATATAGTGCACTACTTTAGACCAGAGAATGGCACCTATTCCCTATATAGTGCACTACTTTAGACCAGAGAATGGCACCCTATTCCCTATATAGTGCACTACTTTAGACCAGAGAATGGTACCCTATTCCCTATATAGTGCACTACTTTAGACCAGAGAATGGCACCTATTCCAATATAGTGCACTACTTTAGACTCAGAGAATGGCACCCTATTCCCATATAGTGCACTACTTTAGACCAGAGAATGGCACCCCTATTCCCTATATAGTGCAACTACTTTAGACTCAGAGAATGGCACCTATTCCCTATATAGTGCACTACTTTAGACCAGAGAATGGCACCCTATTCCCTATATAGTGCACTACTTTAGACCAGAGAATGGCACCCTATTCCCCTATATAGTGCGCTACTTTAGACCAGAGAATGGTACCCTATTCTCTATGTAGTGCACTACTTTAGACCAGAGAATGGTACCCTATCCCCCTATATAGTACTACTTTAGACCAGAGAATGGCACCCTATTCCTATATAGTGCACTACTTTAGACCAGAGAATGGTACCCTATTCCCTATATAGTGCACTACTTTAGACCAGAGAATGGCACCCTATTCCCTATATAGTGCACTACTTTAGACCAGAGAATGGTACCCTATTCCCTATATAGTGCACTACTTTAGACCAGAGAATGGTACCCTATTCCCTATATAGTGCACTACTTCTAGACCAGAGAATGGCACCCTATTCCCTATATAGTGCACTACTTTAGACCAGAGAATGGCACCCTATTCCCTATATAGTGCACTACTTTAGACCAGAGAATGGTACCCTATTCCCTATATAGTGCACTACTTTAGACCAGAGAATGGTACCCTATTCCCTATATAGTGCACTACTTTAGACTAGGGCCCATAGTGTGCCATTTGGGATGCAGATTCATAATGTGCATAACATTTACAAAAGGTATATTGTATAATGAAGAGATATGATTTAAGACTCCATACACAGTAATGTTTTGCATATCGCCAATTTGATTTCTCCTCTCATTTAGTTCTGTCTAGATGAATGACTGTCCAGATGTCCTTGTAAAGGGTCAACACTTAATATCTCTGGGTCCATAAATTATACATGTTGATGACACCTCTATGAAGTAACTACATCGGACATATACAAGTGCTACAGTACTATTTAATGAAGCTGCCAGTTGAAGACCTGTGAGACGTCTGTTTCTCAAACTAGACACTCTAATGTATTTGTCCTCTTGCTCAGTTGTGCACCGGGGCCTCCCACTCCTCTTTCTATTCTGGTTAGAGCCAGTTTGCGCTGTTCTGTGAAGGGAGTAGTACACAGCGTTGTACGAGATCTTCAGTTTCTTGGCAATTTCTCACATGAAATAGCCTTCATTTCTCAGAACAAGAATAGACTGATGAGTTTCAGAAGAAAGTTATTTGTTTCTGGCCATTTTGAGCCTGTAATCGAACCCACAATTGCTGATGCGCCAGATACTCAACTAGTCTCAAGAAGGCCAGTTTTATTGCTTCTTTAATCAGCACAACAGTTTTCAGCTGTTCTAACATAATTGCAAAAGGGTTCTCTAATGATCAATTAGCCTTTTAAAATGATCAACTTGGATTAGCAAACACAATGTGCCATTGGAACACAGGACTGATGGTTGCTGATAATGGGCCTCTGTACGCCTATGTAGATATTCCATTAAAAATCAGCCGTTTCCAGCTACAATAGCCATTTACAACATCAACAATGTCTACACTGTATTTCTGATCAATTTGATGTTATTTTAATTGACAAAAAAAATGCTTTTCTTTCGAAAAGAAGGACATTTCTAAGTGACCCCAAACTTTGGAACGGTAGTGTGTGTACATGGACATGACGTCATATAGCTAGCCTATATATAGAACCACCTGAATATTGATCAAATTAATTATTTTCAAGTTGCTCAATTCCTTTTTGGCTTTAAATCACTTATTACTCTCTTTCTTCAAAAACTATTTTACAGTCACATGAATTCCAAACCAAATCAAATCAAATTTGTACTGTTATAAATTGTCTTTCAATTTTTTTTACTGTTACTGTCTTTCTATTTGTTTTTACTGTTACTAACTGTCTTTGTATTTGTAGGGAGGGCCTACAAGGCCTCCCTTCGCCAAATCTGATCACGACTCCATTTTGCTCCTCTCTTCCTATAGGCAGAAACTCAAACAGGAAGTACCCGTACTAAGGACTATTCAACGCTAGTCTGACCAATCGGAATACATGCTTCAAGATTGTTTTGATCACGCTGACTGGGATATGTTCCTGGTTGCCTCTGAGAATAACATAGATGAATACACGGACACGGTGACTGAGTTCATCAGGAAGTGTATAGGGGATGTTGTGCCCACTGTGACTATTAAAACCTACACTAACCAGAAACCGTGGATAGATGGCAGCATTCGGCAAAACTGAAAGCGCGAACCACCGCATTCAACCATGGTAAGGTGACTGGGAATATGGCAGAATACAGACAGTGTAGCTACTCACTCCGTAAGGCAATCAAACAGGCAAAACGTCACAATTCAACGGCTCAGACACGAGATGTATGTGGCAGGGTCTACAGACAATCACGAATTACAAAAGGAAAACCAGCCACGTCGCAGACACCGAAGTCTTGCTTCCGGACAAGCTAAATACCTTCTTCACCTGCTTTGAGGATAACACAGTGCCACCGACGCGGCCCACTACCAAGGACTGTGGGCTCTCCTTCTCCGTGGCCTACGTGAGTAAGACATTTAAACGCGTTAACCCATGCAAGGCTGCCGGCCCAGACGGCATCCGTAGCCGCGTCCTCAGAGCATGCGCAGACCAGCTGGCTGGTGTGTATATGGACATATTCAATCTCTCCCTAGCCCAGTCTGCTGTCACCACTTGCTTCAAGATGTCCACCATTGTTCCTGTACCCAAGAATGCTATGGTAACTGAACTAAATTACTATCGCCCCATAGCACTCACTTCTGTCATCATGAAGTGCTTTAAGAGACTAGTTAAGGATCATATCACCTCCACCTTACCTTACATTTACATTTACATTACATTTTAGTCATTTAGCAGACGCTCTTATCCAGAGCGACTTACAGGAGCAATTAGGGTTAAGTGCCTTGCTCAAGGGCACATTAACGTCATTTAGCAGACGCTCTTAGCCAGAGCGACTCACAAATTGGTGCGTTCACCCTATAGCCGGTGGAGATAACCACTTTACAATTTTGGGGGGTAGAAGGATTACTTTATCCTATCCCAGGTATTCCTTAAAGAGGGGTGGGGTTTCAAATGTCTCCGGAAGGTGGTGAGTGACTCGGCTGTCCTGGCGTCGTGAGGGAGCTTGTTCCACCATTGGGGTGCCAGAGCAGCGAACAGTTTTGACTGGGCTGAGCGGGAACTATGCTTCCGCAGAGGAAGGGGAGCCAGCAGGCCAGAGGTGGATGAACGAATGCCCTCGTTTGGGTGTAGGGACTGATCGGGGCCTGAAGGTACAGAGGTGCCGTTCCCCTCACTGCTCCATAGGCAAGCACCATGGTCTTGTAGCGGATGCGAGCTTCAACTGGAAGCCAGTGGAGTGTGCGGAGGAGGGGGGTGACGTGAGAGAACTTGGGAAGGTTGAACACCAGACGGGCTGCGGCATTCTGGATGAGTTGTAGGGGTTTAATGGCACAGGCAGGGAGGCCAGCCAACAGCGAGTTGCAGTAGTCCAGACCGGGAGGTGACAAGTGCCTGGATTAGGACCTGTGCCGCTTCCTGTAAGGCAGGGTCGTACTCTCCGAATGTTGTAGAGCATGAACCTGCAGGAGCGGGTCACCGCCTTGATGTTGGCGGAGAAACGACAGGGTGTTGTCCAGGGTCACGCCTGGCTCTTCGCACTCTGGGAGGAGGACACAGCGGAGTTGTCAACCGTGATGGCGAGATCATGGAACGGGCAGTCCTTCCCGGGAGGAAGAGCAGCTCCGTCTTGCCAGGGTTCAGCTTGAGGTGGTGATCCGTCATCCATACTGATATGTCTGCCAGACATGGCAGAGATGCGTCGCCACCTGGTTATCAGAAGGGGGAAAAGGAGAAGATTAGTTGTGTATCGTCAGCGTAGCAATGATAGGAAAGGCCATGTGAGGATATGACAGAGCCAAGTGACTTGGTGTATAGGGAGAAAAGGAGAGGGCCTAGAACTGAGCCCTGGGGACACAGTGGTGAGAGCACGTGGTGCGGAGGAGAGATTCTCGCCACGCCACTTGGTAGGAGCGACCGGTCAGGTAGGGACGCAATCCAGGAGTGAGCCGCACCGGAGATGCCCAGCTCGGAGAGGGTGGAGGGGAGGATCTGATGGTTCACTATCAAAGGCAGCAGACAGGTCTAGGAAGGACAAGAGCAGGAGAGAGAGTTAGCTTTAGCAGTGCGGAGAGCCTCCGTGACACAGAGAAGAGCAGTCTCAGTTGAATGACCAGTCCTGAAACCTGACTGGTTTGGATCAAGAAGGTCATTCTGAGAGAGATAGCAAGAGAGTTGGCTAGACGGCACGCTCAATAGTTTTGGAAAGAAAAGAAAGAAGGGATACTGGTCTGTAGTTGTTGAGCATCAGTGGATCGAGTGTTGGTTTTTTGAGGAAGGGGAGCAACTCTCGCTCTCTTGAAGACGGAAGGGACATGGCCAGCGGTCAAAGATGAGTTGATCAGCGAGGTGAGGTAGGGGAGAAGGTCACCGGAGAGTGGTCTGGAGAAGAGAGGAGGGGATGGTCAAGCGGGCAGGTTGTTGGGCGGCCTGCAGTCACAAGTCGCAGGATTTTATCTGGAGAGAGAGGGAGAAAGAAGTCAAAGCATAGGGTAGGGCAGTGTGAGTAGGACCAGCAGTGTCATTAGACTTAACAAACGAGGATCGAATGTGCGTCAACCTTCTTTTCAAAGTGGTTGACGAAGTCATCCACAGAGAGAGGAGGGGGAGGGGGGAGGATTCAGCAGGGAGGAAAATTTGGCAAAAGAGCTTCCTAGGGTTAGAGGCAGATGCTTGGAATTTAGAGAGGTAGAAAGTGGCCTTAGCAGCAGAAACAGATGAAGAAAATGTAGAGAGGAGGAGTGAAAAGATGCCAGGTCCGGCAGGGAGTTTAGTTTTCTTCCATTTCCGCCTCCGCCGCCGGAGCTCTGTTCTGTGAGCTCGCAATGAGTCATCAAGCCAGAGAGCTGGAGGAGGACCGAGCCGGCCGGGAGGATAGGGGACATAGAGAGAGTCAAAGGATGCAGAAAGGGAGGAGAGGAGGGTTGAGGAGGCAGAATCAGGAGATTGGAGGAGAAGGATTGAGCAGAGGGAAGAGATGATAGGATGGAAGAGGAGAGAGTAGTGGGAGAGAGAGAGCGAAGGTTGCGGCGGCCCATTACCATCTGTGTAGGGGCAGAGTGAGTAGTGTGGGAGGAGAGCGAGAGAGAAAAGGAAACAAAGTAGTGGTCGGAGACATGGAGGGGAGTTGCAGTGAGATTAGTAGAAGAGCAGCATCTAGTAAAGATGAGGTCAAGCGTATTGCCTGCCTTGTGAGTAGGGGGACGGTGAGAGGTAAGGTCAAAGAGAGAGAGGAGTGGAAAGAAGGAGGCAGAGAGAAATGAGTCAAATGTGGACATAGGGAGGTTGAAATCCCCCCAAAACTGTGAGGGGTGAGCCATCCTCAGGAAAGGAACTTATCAAGGCGTCAAGCTCATTGATGAACTCTCCAAGGAACCTGGAGGCGATAGATGACAAGGATATTAAGCTTAAATGGGCTAGTGATCTGTGACGGCATGGAATTCCAAATGAGGAGATAGACAGATGGGTTAGGGGAAAAATTGAGAATGTCCACTTGGGAGAGATGAGGATTCCTGTGCCACCACCCCTCTGACCAGATGCTCTGGGGTATGCGAGAACACATGGTCAGACGAGGAGAGAGCAGTAGGAGTAGCAGTGTTTTCAGTGGTAATCCATGTTTCCGTCAGCGCCAGGAAGTCGAGGGACTGGAGATTAGCATAGGCTGGGATGAAGTCAGCTTTGTTGGCAGCAGAACGGCAGTTCCAGAGGCTGCCTGAAACCTGGAACTCCAGGTGTGGGGTGCGTGCAGGGACCACCAGGTTAGAGAGAGGCAGCAGCCACGCGGTGTGAGGCGTTTGTGTAGCCTGTGCAGAGAGGAGAGAACAGGGATAGGCAGAGGCATAGGTTGACAGGCTGTAGCAAATGGCTACAATAATGCAGAGGAGATCGGAATGAAATGAACTGAACATCTGGGAGAGTAGAGAGCAGGGCCTCCCTCACCAAAAACTTCTACCTCAGAAACTATAATTGTTTCACTGAACCACCCGAAACAAAAACTCTACCAACTTCCACCTTTAGAAATCAGAATTGTTGTGAACCACAGCGGTTCAATGTTTAAAGGAATAGACTCAACCCACTTTATTCAGCTAGCTAACTATGATACCATAGCTAACTAGCATGCTAGCATCCAAAAAAAACACACAGTTTAGCACCAACACTTGGTCACAACAAACCACCAATAGTGTGTTTAACACACTAAGCAGATAATTCGTGTCCGTGTCTGTTGGCTAGCTAGCAATGGCACTGTGTTGACCTTGTTTGAAGAGCGGCTAGCTAGCTAGCTTCGTGCTACCCCGCACCCGCCGAAGAACAATGCCAACCCACAGTAACTACCCACAACAGCCCACGATGCCTAGCTATGACGCCATAGCTAACTAGCATGCTAGCATCCAATAACACACAGTTTAGCACCAATACTTGGTTACAACAAACTACCAGGAGTGTGTTAAAAAAAATGTTTTTAACGTTGGCTAGCTTTAACTCCCAAATATAACTCTCCCAACTTCCACCTCAGAAACTATAATTGTTGTAAACTACAGCGGTTCAATGTTTCTAGGAATAGACTAACTCAGTTTATTCAGCTAGCTAACTAGGTGCAGTATTATTCCGTGAAAATCGTCCGGGCATCAAGTCATATGACGCCACAGCCAGCTAGCATGCCGGGCTCCAACAACACGGTTTAACGCCAATACTCTGCCACAACAAACCACCAGTGTATCAACACGCAAGCAGATCGTTCGTGTCCGTGTCTAACGTTGTGGGTTAGTCCCGACAGCTTGAGCGAGTCCGTCGTCAACTTATTCAGCCAGTTAGTTAGCTAGAATAGTTAGCAAACTAGCTAGCCATTGCTTTCAGACAAAGAAGAACCCCTCCTTTCACGGTACGAACACACAGAGAGAGCCAAACGACGTTAACTAGTCACCCATGTCCCAAATTCGCCTTGAACGACTCGGGCTATCAATATGTAAAAAGCAAAACAAATGTAGGTTATGACTTACCCCTAGCAGCTACTGTTAGCTAGCCAAGTGCAAAGCTAGCCACGTCACCATAGACCCACTGCAATTTGCATACCGACCCAATAGATCCACAGACGATGCAATCACCATCGCACTGCACACTGCCCTATCCCATCTGGACAAGAGGAATACCTATGTAAGAATGCTGTTCATTGACTATAGCTCAGCATTCAACACCATAGTACCCTCCAAGCTCATCATTAAGCACAGGGCCCTGGGTCTGAACCCTGCCCTGTGCAACTGGGTCCTGGACTTCCTGACTGCCCCCCCCCCCAGGTGGTGAAGGTAGGAAACAACACCTCCACATCACTGACCTTCAACACAGGGGCACCACAAGGGTGCGTGCTCAGCCCCCTGCTGTATTCCCTGTTCACCCATGACTGCGTGGCCAAGCACGCCTCCAACTCAATCATCAAGTTTGCAGACGATACAACAATAGTAGGCCTGATTACTAACAATGATGAGACAGCCTTCAGGGAGGAGGTGAGGGCTCTGGGAGTGTGGTGCCAGGAAAATAACCTCTCACTCAACGTCAACAAAACAAAGGAGCTGATCGTGGACTTCAGGAAACAGCAGAGGGAGCCGCAGTGGAGAAGGTGGAAAGCTTCAAGTTCCTCGGCGTACACATCACTGACGATCTGAAATGGTCCAACCACACAGACAGTGTGGTGAAGAAGGTGCAAGAGCGCCTCTTCAACCTCGGGAGGCTGAAGAAATGTGGCTTGGCACCTAAAACCCTCACAAACTTTTACAGATGCACAATTGAGAGCATCCTGTCGGGCTGTATCACTGCCTGGTACGGCAACTGCACCGCCCGCAACCGCAGGGCTCTCCAGAGGGTGGTGCGGTCTGCCCAACGCATCATCGGGTCCAAACTACCCGCCCTCCAGGACACCTACAGCACCCGATGTCACAGGAAGGCCAAAAAGATCATCAAGGACATCAACCACCCGAGCCACTGCCTGTTCACCCACTATCTTCCAGAAGGCGAGGTCTACAGGTGCATCAAAGCTGGGACCGAGAGACTGAAAAACTGCTTCTATCTCAAGGCCATCAGACTGGTCCTCTGTAGCTCAATTGGTAGAGCATGGTGCTTGTAACCGCAAAGGTAGTGGTTTCGATCCCGGGACCACCCATACGTAAAAATGTATGCACACACATGACTGCAAGTCGCTTTGGATAGAAGTGTCTGCTAAATGGCATATATGTTAAATAGCCATCACTAGGCGGCTTCACCAGGTTACATAACCCTGCACCTTAGAGGCTGCTGCCCTATATACATAGACATGGAATCACTGGTCACTTTAATAATGTTTATATACTGCTTTACTCATCTCAATGTATATACTGTATTCTACTCTACTGTATTCTAGTCAATGCCACTCCGACATTGCTCGTCCTAATATTAATTTATTTCTTAATTCTTTTTTACTTTTAGATTGGTGTGTATTGTTGTGAATTGTTAGATACTACTGCACTGTTGGAGCTAGAAACACAAGCATTTCGCTACACCCGCAATAACATCTGCTAAACATGTGTATGTAACCAATACAATGTGATTTGATTTGTTTTTACTGTTACTAACTGTCTTTCTATTTGTTTTTACTGTTACTAACTGTCTTTCTATTTGTTTTTACTGTTACTAACTGTCTTTCTATTTGTTTTTACTGTTACTAACTCTTTCTATTTGTTTTTACTGTTACTAACTGTCTTTCTATTTGTTTTTACTGTTACTAACTGTCTTTCTATTTGTTTTTACTGTTACTAACTGTCTTTCATTTGTTTTTACTGTTACTAACTGTCTTTCTATTTGTTTTACTGTTACTAACTGTCTTTCTATTTGTGCCAATAAACTGTAACGTAGTGGCAAATCCAAACAGAACAGGGCAGGATGGGTCTGGTAATTGGTAGTGCGGAGTAGTGCCGTAATTCGAATAGTCCCCTTATTTCACACCCTATATACAGTGTACATTAGGATGTTGTCATATAGGTAGATTATAGTTAGTGTGCCCACTAAAAACCAGACCAGGCAATAATGGAAAAGACAGAATGGGTTAGATTATTTCACCACACTACAGTATGATATGAAAATGACCATAGAAACTGTATAATTAATGTGTTTTATTTCATTATCAGGACCATATGGGACTATATGTAGACAAGGTAAAGTTTGAGACTCAGAGAGACAGTGCATTGTGTTTTACCTTGGTTGTTTTGCTGTGGCACACAAATATTGTTTGAATTAAAATGTAACTTCCGATCAGAGAGTTGCAGGTTCTGAAATGCACAACACACACACACACACACACACACACACACACTTTAGCTTGAATGAGAATGTAACTTACAGCTAAGGAGAGTTGCAGGTTCTGGAGACAGTTGCCAGAACAAGGTGGTCAGAGGGTTCTTGGATAGGTTTCTAGAGAGAGAGAGAGAGAGCGTAGAGAGAGAGAGAGAGCGAGAGGGAGAGAGAGAGAGAGAGAGAGAGAGAGAGAGAGAGAGAGAGAGAGAGAGAGAGAGAGAGAGAGAGAGAGGGAAGAAAAAAGCTCAACTTAGTTAACCTCATCGGACTCCCATCAGAACTCAGCAGAACTCAGCAGAACTCATCAGAACTCAGCAGGACTCATCAGAACTCAGCTCAGAACTCAGCAGAACTCATCAGAACTCAGCAGAACTCAGCAGGACTCAGCAGAACTCAACCAGGATTCATCAGGACTCATCAGGACTCATCAGAACTCAGTAGGACTAATCAGGACTCAGCAGAACTCGAAGCAGAACTCAGCAGAATTCAGCAGGACTCAGCAGAACTCAGCAGAATTCAGCAGAACTCAGCAGAACTCAGCAGAATTCAGCAGGACTCAGCAGAACTCAGCAGAACTCTGCAGAACTCAGCAGGACTAATCAGGACTCAGCAGAACTCAGCAGGACTCATCAGAACTCAGCAAAACTCATCAGGACTCAGCAGAACTCAGCAGGACTCAGCAGAACTCAGCAGGATTCATCAGGACTCATCAGGACTCATCAGAACTCAGCAGGACTAATCAGGACTCAGCAGAACTCAGAAGGACTCAGCAGAATTCAGCAGGACTCATCAAAACTCAGTAGGACTCATCAGGACTCAGCAGAACTCAGCACGACTCAGCAGAACTCAACGCAGAACTCATCAGGACTCAGGTAGGACTAATCAGGAACCCAGCAGGGACTCAGTAGGACTCATCAAGACTCAGCAGAACTCAGCAGGACTCATCAGAACCAGCAGAACTCATCAGGACTCAGCAGAACTCAGCAGGACTCAGCAGAACTCAGCAGGATTCATCAGGACTCATCAGGGGACTCATCAGAACTCAGCAGACTAATCGGACTCAGCCAAGAACTCAAAAGGACTCAGTAGGACTAATCAGCCAACTCAGCAGGACTCAGTAGGACTCCAGCAGGGACTCAGCAGAATTCAGCAAGGACTCATCAGGACTCAGCAGAACTCAGCACGACAAAGTAGAACTCAGCAGAACTCATTAGGACTCAGTAGGACTAATCCAAGAACTCAGCAGGACTCAGTAGGACTCATCAGGACTCAGCAGGACTCATCAGAACTCAGCAAGAACTCATCAGGACTCAGCAGGAATCATCAGTGAGAGAGGCAGAGAGAGAGAAAGAGGCAGAGAGAGGAGGCAGTGAGAGAGACAGACAGAGAGAGATGCAGAGAAGAGAGAGAGAGAGAGAGAGAGAGAGAGAGGCTGAGAGAGAGAGTGCAGAGAGGTAGAAGAGAGAGCGGTAGAGAGAGAGAGAGAGAGAGAGAGAGAGAGAGAGAGAGAGAGAGAGAGAGAGAGAGAGAGGAGAGGGGCAGAGAGATAGAGAGGCAGAGAGAGGAGAGAGACAGAGAGAGCAAGAGAGGGAGATAGAGAGAGGCAGGAGGGAGAACGGCAGAGAGAAGGACAGCGTGGTAGAGACAGGCAGAGAGAGAGAGGCAGATGAGAGAAGAGAGAGGCAGAAGAGAGAGAGGCAGAGAGAGAGAGCGCAGAGAGAGAGAGGCAGAGAATGAGAGAAAGAGGCAGAGAGAGAGGCAGAGATGAGAGAGGGAGGCAGAGAGGAGAAAGGAGAGTAGGAGAGAGAGACAGAGAGAGAGAGAGAGAGAAGGGAGAGAGAGAGAGAGAGAGAGGAGAGAGAGAGAGAGGCAGAGAGGAGAGAGAGGCAGAGAGAGAGAGGCAGAGAGAGAGAGAGGGACAGAGAGGAGAGAGGAGCTGTGAGAGAGAAAGGGAGAGAGAAGAGAGAGAAGAGAGAGAAGAGAGAGAAATGGAGAGAGAGAGAGAGAGAGAGACATTCAAAAACAAACTAGTTCCAAGATAAACTCCCTTATTTACTGGGTGAAATACCACAGTGTGCCATCACAGCAGTAAGAGATTTGTGACCTGTTGCCACAAGAAAAGGGCAACCAGTGAAGAATAAAACACCATTGTAAATACAACCCATATTATATGTTGATTTAAGTTTTCCCATTTGTACTTTAACTCTTTGCATATTGTTACAAACACACTGTATATATACATAATATGACATTTGAAATGTCTTTATTCTTTTGAAACTTCTGAGTGTAATGTTTACTGTTAATATTTATTGTTTATTTCACTTTTGTTTACTATCTAACCCCCACTTGCTTTAGCAATGTTAACACACGTTTCCATGCCAATAAAGCCCTTAAATTGAAAATTGAGAATTGAGTGAGAGAGAGAATGTGAGCAAATGAGAGCGACAAGAGTCTGCTAGCAACAGAGTCTTGGAGGAAGAGCTCTCTCTCTCCTCCCTCTCTGACTCTCTGTCTGTCTGTCTGTCTGTCTGTGTCTGTCTGTCTGTCTGTCTGTCTGTCTGTCTGTCTCTCTCGCTCTCTGCCTCTCTCTCTCTCTCTCTCTCTCTCTCTCTCTCTCTCTCTCTGTCTGTCTGTCTGTCTGTCTGTCTGTCTGTCTGCTGTCTGTCTGTCTGTCTGTTCTGTCTGTTTGTCTGTCCGTCTCTCTCTCTCTCTCTCTCCTCTCTCTCTCTCTCTCTGCCTCTCTCTCTCTCTCTCTCTCTCCTTCTCTCTCTCTCTTCTCTCTCTTTCTCTCTCTCCCTCCCTCCCAGCAGGAAGTGTTCTCTGTAAAGATCATCCTTCGCCACGAGAAATGTCAGATAAAATTGGAGTTGGGGGAGGTAAGTCAATGATTAATAAATTAATCTAAAATAAATAACAGCAAATAAACCAGTGAAACCCGGTGTGTGGCCCAGAGAGGATGGGAGAGGCGGGTGAGGTGATTATTACATTGAAAATTAGCAGTGTAGAAAATGAATCAGTCTATAAGCAGGTGTCTGGGTTCACAGGCTCAAAAGGACAATGACGCCCTGTCATCATCACTTAGGAATCGTCTCTCTGGGTGCTCGAAAATGGCACCCTGTTCTTAGATTACAGAACAAGTGACAGTGCGACTAGGGAATAGGGTGCCATTCTCTGAACGTCTAAAGTGCACTACGTAGGGAAGATAGGGGAATGGCCATTCTCTGGTCTAAAGTAGTGCACATATGTATAGGGAATAGGGTGCCATTTGGAACATTGCCTCTCTCTGCATCTTCTTAAAAACACTTTGGACCTTAATCAACTAAACATCACTTGCATCTCATCTGAGCCTCTGTTGCCTGTTTGCTTTGAACTCCGATGGTAACAGTTTAATGTGAGAGCTGGTCTGAGAGTAAGACTATATGAGATGTGGCAAATACACTTGATCTTCAACTGTAGAGACACAAAGCAATCTAAACTATTTGAAGAAGGAACAGCAATTACACATTCCACTATGTAGTGGAGCTGGATGTAAGAAAACCAGAAACAGTGGAGCTGGATGAAGAACCATGAACAAGGGAGCTGAGATGAAGAACCAGAACAGTGGAGCTGGAGGAAGAACCAGAACAGTGGAGGGATGGATGAAGCACCAGAACAGTGGAGCTGGATGAAGAACAGAACAGTGAAAGGAGCTGGATTGAAGAACCAGAACAGTGGAGCGTGGATGAAGAACCAGGGACAACAGTGGAGCTGGATGAGATAGCAACAGAAACACATGGAGCTGGATGCAAGCACGAGAACAGTGAGAGATGGATGAAGAACCAGAACAGTGGAGCTGGATGAAGAACCAGAACAGTGGAGCTGGATGAAGAACCAGAACAGTGGAGCTGGATGAAGTACCAGAACAGTGGAGCTGGATGAAGCACCAGAACAGTGGAGCTGGATGAAGCTTGAGCAACAGAACAGTGGAGCTGGATGCCCAAACATAACACTTTAGGCATTCAGGACAAAAAAGTGAATTGTCTTTGCCACATTTTTTGCAGATATTACTTTGCGTGCCTTGTTGCAAACAGGATGTTTGGTTTATAGAATAGTTATATTCTATACAGGCTTCCTTCTTTTCCTGTCATTTAGGTTAGTATTGAGAGAGTAAAACATACACAATGTTTGATCCATCCTCCGTTTCTCCTATCACAGCCATTAAACTCTGTAATGGATTTAAAGTCACCAT